>NW_016806456.1:1937623-2050760 GCF_001698545.2 Rhinopithecus bieti
GTTGCCTGTTCACTCTGACGGTAGTTTCTTTTGCTGTGCAGAAGCTCTTTAGTTTAATTAGATCCCATTTGTCAATTTTGGTTTTTGTTGCCATTGCTTTTGGTGTTTTAGACATGAAGTCCTTTCCCATGCCTATGTCCTGAATGGTATTGCCTAGGTTTTCTTCTAGGGTTTTTATGGTTTTAGGTCTAACATTTAAGTCTCTAATCCATCTTGAATTAATTTGTGTACAAGGTGTAAGGAAGGGATCCAGTTTCAGCTTTCTACTTACGGCTAGCCAGTTTTCCCAGCACCATTTATTAATTAGGAAGTCCTTTCTCCATTTCTTGTTTTTGTCAGGTTTGTCAAAGATCAGATGGTTGTAGATGTGTGGTATTATTACTGAGGCCTCTGTTCTATTTCATTGGTCTATATCTCCTGTTTTGGTACCAGTACCATGCTGTTTTGGTTACTGTAGCCTTGTAGTATAGTTTGAAGTCAGGTAGCGTGATGCCTCCAGCTTTGTTCTTTTGGCTTAGGACTGTCTTGGCAATGCGGGCTCTTTCTGGTTTCATATGAACTTTAAAGTAGTTTTTTCCAATTCTGTGAAGAAAGTCGTTGGTAGCTTAATGGGGATGGCATTGAATCTGTAAATTACCGTGGGCAGTATGGCCATTTTCATGATATTGATTCTTCCTATCCATGAGCATGGAATGTTCTTCCATTTGTTTGTGTCCTTTGTTATTTCACTGAGCAGTGGTTTGTAGTTCTCCTTGAAGAGGTCCTTCACAACCCTTGTAAGTTGGATTCCTAGGCATTTTATTCTCTTTGAAGCAATTGTGAATGGGAGCTCACTCATGATTTGACTGTTTGTCTGTTATTGGTTTATAAGAATTCTAGTGACTTTTGCACATCAATTTTGTATCCTGAGACTTTGCTGAAGTTGCTTATCAGCTTAAGGAGATTTTGGGCTGAGACGATGGGGTTTTCTAAATATACAATCATGTCATCTGCAAACAGGGACAATTTTACTTCCGTAAGAGGGCAAACTTAACCAATAAATGTTGTGTGTGTTCTGACTGTTCTACCACTGGCTATTTTTCTACCTCTCTCTCTCTCCCCCATCCTGCCTCCCTATTCCCTTAGACACAACAATACTGAAATTAGGCCAATTAATACTTCTACAGTGGCATCTAAGTGTTCAAGTGAAAGGAAAATTTGCACATCTTTCACTTTAAATCAAAAGCTAGCAATCAATTATGCTTAGTGAGGAAGGCACATTGAAAGCCAAGATAGATTGCAAACTTGGCCTTTTATAACAAAAAGTTAGCCAAGTTGTGAATGCCATGAAAAGGTTATTGAAGGAATTAAAAGTGCTACACTAGTTACCACACAAATAAGAAAGCAAAACAGCCTTATTGCTGATACTGAGAAAGCTTTAATGGTCGGGATATAAAATCAAACCAGCTACAACATTCTCTTGAGCCAAAGCCTAATTCAGAGCAAGGGCCAAACTCTCTTCAATTCTATGAAAGCTAAGGAAGCTGAGGAGCTGCAGAAGAAAAGTATGAAACTAGCAGAGTTTGACTCAAGAAGTTTAAGAAAAGACACTGTCTTTGTAACATAAAAGATGAAGCAGCAAGTGCTGATGCAGAAGCTGCAGCAAGTTACCCAGAAGATCCAGCTAAGACAAATTGATGAAGGTGGCTCCATTAAACAACACATTTTCAATGTAGACAAAACAGCCTTCTATTGGAAGAAGGTGCCATCTAGAACTTTCCATACCTAGAAAGAAGTCAATGGCTGACTTCAAAACTTCAAAGGACAGGCTTACTCTCTTGTTAGGGACTAATGCAACTGGGAACTTTAAGTCAAAGCCGATTTTCATTTCCCATCCTGAAAAGCCAAGGCCCTTAACAATTATGCTAAATCTACTCTGCTTGTGCTGTATAAATGGAATGGCAAAGCCTGGATGATAGCATTCTATTTATAGCATGGTTTATTGAATATTTGAAGCCCACTGTTAAGACCTACTGCTCAGAAAAAGATTCCTTTCAAAATATTACAGCTCAGTAAGAATGCACCTGGTCAACCAAGAGCTCTGATAGAGATGTAGTGGAGATCAACATTTGTTTTCCTGCCTGTTCCCACAATATCCATTCCTTAGCCCATGGATCAAGGATTAATTTTGATTTTTAAGTCTTATTGTTTAATAAATATATCATAATGTTATAGTGTCATAGATGGTGATTTCTCTGATGGAAAAGTTAATCCCAATCTTCATGAATCACTTTGAGGGGTTTAAGATTTTACTGGAGGAAGTAACTGCAGATGTGGTGAAAATAGCAAGAGAACTACAGTTAGAAGTGCAGCCTGAAGATGTGATTGAATCTCATGATAAAATTTATTATAAAACTTGAACAGATGAGGAGTTGCTTTGTATGGAGGTGTGAAGGAAACAGTTTCTTGAGATGGAATCTACTCCTGGTGAAGGTGCTATGAATATTATTGAAATGACAACAAAATATTTAGAATATTAAATAAACTTAGTTGATAAAACAGTGGCAGGGGTTGAGAGAATTGACTCCAATTTTGAAGGAAGGTGTCAAGTTCTACTGTGGGTAAAACTCTATCAAACAGCATTGCATGCTACAGGAAAATCTTTCCTGAAAGGAAGAGTCAATTGATGCAACAAACTTCATTGTTGTCTTATTTTAATAAATTGCCATAGTCACCCCAATTTCCATCAACCAGCACACTAATCAGTCAGCAACCATCCATACTGAGGCAAGATACTCCACCAGCAAAATGATTATGACTCCCTGAAGGCTCAGATGATAATATAGTTGGCATTTTAAAATATTTTTTAAATTAAGGCATGTACTTTTAAATTTAACATAATGCTATTGCACATTTAAGAGATAAACAGTATAGCATAAACAAAACTTTTATATGCATTGGGAAACTAAAAAAATTATATAATTCATTTTAATGTGATCATTGCTTTATTTCAATGATCTGGAATCAAACCCACAGTATCTCCCAGATATAAAGAAAATATGCTTTTCCTTCATATTTTTCAGGGCCACCATAAGAATGAAATGGAGGCAGCATACATTGGTAATGGAAAGAGCATTGGCGTTTGGAAGTCAAAAGACTTGGATTCCAATCGTGAGTCTGACACCATAAGTAACTTATTCCTGCTCTCATAGCCTCAGTTTCTCCGTTTGTAGCATGAGGGTGTTGGATTAGATCATGTTCTCTTCCCATCTATAATACTATTAGGATTTATGAAACTAGATGACAGATGTAGAATTGTCATGCAAGTGTAAATCCAGAAGCAAATTGCGATGGTTTGAATGTATCCTCCTAAAAGCATGTGTTGGGAACTTAATCCCCAATGAAACAGTGTTGAAAGGTGGAGCCTAATGGGAGGTGTTTAGGTCATGAGGGCTCCACCCTCATGAATAGATTAATGTCAATTATTAAAGGACTTTATGCTAGGAGTTCAATCTCTGGCTTTCCTGCCCTCTCTTCCTCCTTCCACCATGGATGCTGTTAATAAGAAGGCCTGCACCAGACGCTGGCACCTTGATCTTGGACTTCTCAGCCTTCAGCACTGTGAGAATTTCTTTTCTTTATAAATTACCCAATCTGTGGTATTGTTACAGCAACGCAAAATAGACTGAGACATAAGTGACAGAGAAGAGTCATATTTTAGAGTCCAAAAAAGGCTTCAGCTGTAAATTGTATACATATATAAAGAATGGCCCCATGGTGAGTGTGACGTACCACTCACATTCCCCCCTTCAGAGCTGAGGCATTCACGCCCCAGCTGCTGGCAGTGTTGCCTGCTGACTATCTACAGAAATTGTCGTTAGCTGAAGGGAGCTGCCTTCCCCAAGGTAGCCCCTCCATGAGGGACGGCCTCTATTCAACCACTAGTCATGGTGGGGATACAAAGTCCCAGCCCTCTCATCTCAGTTTTGGAGATCTCTGAGAGTCATTTCAGCCTCAGAGCTCTCCTGGGATCTGTTGGAACTGCATCTCATCTCAACTTCCCCTTCAACTCTACCCAATTCTGCTTTCTTCACTTCCTCACAGGTATTCCTTCAGGCATTCCCAAGAAAACATCTGCACACAAATTCAGGCATTTCCCCTTAGACTTGATCTCTGACTTTTCCCCTGGCTTCTGGACCTCTATGGACTTGGCTCAGGCTCCCCATCAATAAGCCAAGGTGGAAGGCCAGCAAAACCTGGGCTCCTTTATGCTTCTTACTCAAGAGTCACAGAAATGCAAGTTGGGACCTTTTACTCTAGATTTTCTGTGTATCCCACTGTACTTCAAAATAGCAAAGAAGATTTCTTCTCCCAGGAAAACTATTCTAATGTCTAAAATCAGAGAAAGCAGTAAGTCAGAAGGATTGGTCAGTAAAGCCCCCTCCAAATGGTGGTATGGCAAAATAAAAACAAAACACACTAGGAAAATATACTTAAAGAAGCTTAACTCTATAAATCAACACCTGGAAGGTGGGGGCATAAGTTTTCTTTTCCATGGGGCTTGCACCAATTGTCTGAGCCTCACAATTTGGTCAAATTTCAGCCACAAGTTTTCTTCTGATATCGTAAGTCTTGGAATGAAGAAGCTAGAACTTCATTCTGTTCCCCCAAGTTCAGTGTACTACAAAGGGGGAAAGAAATACATTTAAGGAAAAGGAAAAAAGATCAATGATTGGTTGTAATTCTTTGAATAGCTAGATAAATATTGACTAAGAGGGCCTATGAAAAAGAAGCATTCAGATCTGCCTGGAAAAATTAGCTTCCCTTCCTCCCTCCCTCCCTCCCTCCCCTACTGCTCAGCATCTTCGCTGCAAGAATCTGGCTCCGTTATTTCTCTCAGTGGGAGCTGCCATTTTAATGCCTCAGCACAGCACTTTTTCAGCAGGAGATCCTGCCTCAGGTGGCAGATCAGGCCTGGGAGAATTGAGGTCTCATTTAAACTAAGTCAGAAATTTCCCAACTTGTTTTAAAGTGAAATAGATTTGTAAAAATAACAATAATAATTATTTGACAGTGCTGTTATAGCTCCCAGATCAAAATTTAATCTTTAAAGTGGAATCCATTCTTTTTCTTTCCCAAGGAAACTAACTTTCCACTTCTCTGTCAGGCATCACCAACCTGAGTTGAAACATTCAGCAGCTCAGAGAAACTTCATGTGCTTGAGGAAGACAGCAGCAAAATAATTTGTTTCTTTGAGGTATTTCTTAAATATTCATTATTGTTCACATGTTAGCCTTTATATTTAGATTTTAAAAAGTTATTTGGTCTTCTTCCTACTTTAAACCTCTTAAAAATGTGTATAAAACCCAAACTTCTTCATTTGGGGAAATGGTTGGTATATTTCTATGTAATTTACATCATTTTTTAAAAAGTTGCCCTCATGAGTTTTATTTCATTTTTAAAATTAGGTTATAATTTACATACCCCAATTAAAATGCACTAGTCATAAATGGGGCTTGTTGTCTTCCTTAGTCCGAGGTCCATCTGGTCAGCTCTTCCCTCCTGTTTTCTCAAAGTACCACCCAGGTCAGCCCTGTCCCATTCCCAAGCCATTCCCCTCTTGGGATCTCCTCTGCATTGGGCCTCTATAAGATCCCTGTCTATCCTCAAAGGCCTCCTGGTATGCTCTCTGCACCGCTTCACCTGGACTGAGACCTGGTTGCATCTGAGCCCACTGTATCTTTTATGGCTGCAATGGACTGAATGTTTGTGTCTCTCACATTTATAAGTTGAAACCCTAAATTCCAATGTAATGGTATTTGCAGGTGGGTCCTTTGGGAAGTGATTAGGTCTGAGGGTGGCGCTCTCATGAATAGGATTAGTGTCCTGTTAAGAAGAGCCCCGAGAGTTAGTTAACTCTCTTTCCTCCATGTGAGGATACAACAGGAAGTTGACAGTCTGCAACCCAGAAGAGGGCTCTCAGAAGGAACCTGACCATATTGGCACCCTGATGGTATAACTTCCCAGAATCCAGAACTGTGGAGAAGTCAATTTCTGTTGTTTATAAACCAGTTTATGGTGCTGTGTCCTAGCAGCTGGAGCCAACTAAGCCCTCTCAAGCAAACGCTACTCCTGCTCTCATACGTTCCACCTCAAGACCACACCATGGACTAGGAATCTCCTACCTTTCTGCTCACCTGTCCAGAATACTGTATGACTCTTTCCTTATGCATCTCCTTTAAGGCAATCCCACTGCTCTTTTCCTAACTGCAGTGATATTATTTATCAACCTCTTTCAGTCATGATGAAGGATTTTTGTACCCTATTCACAGACTTCTCCCCCTCCCACATGCCTGTCATCTTTCCTAAAGACTTAAAATCTGAAAAGACAAGGTTTTCAACCAACCCCTTTATATATCCCTAAGCTTGTCCCACTGTCTGGTTTTCTTGATGGCCACTTATACCCAGAACTATGAACATGTGGTATCTCCCTATTGCTCTGGGTCTCTGAGGCCCCAGCCCTCTGTCCAACTCACCAGCTCATGAGGCTCCTGCAAACAGCAATGGCTTTCCATTGATTTGACTGAGATCTGCAAGTGCTGCCATACTCTTTTCAACACCCCAATCTTATACCCTTAAAGCCAAATTCTCATGTATTATTTTATAATTTGGACCTTGCAGATCCATATCACGGTAAGCTGGCTAGCTGTTAATCAAACCCATTCACTCTTGCTCTGATCATGCAGTAAGACTACATTTCCTGCTTTCTTGGCTGATAGGTGGGCTCATATAATGGTAATCTAGCTGATGGAATATGAGTGGTGGTGAGGTGGGTCCCTCTGAGGCCTGGCTCACTAATATCTCCCATAGCTAATCCTTCATGCTCTTCTCCTTTTGCAAACTGGATGCTAACACCAGGGTGACCTTGACAGCCACTGGATGCAGACGGAAAACTCCGTCACCTTGAATCCCTAAATGGAACATAAGCCTGTCTCTCCCTGCCCCTGTGGACTGGCTCCCCTAGACTGAAGAAAAACATACACATTGACCACAAATAAAAAACAAGCTTTTAACGGAGTTAAGCCACTGAAATTTTAGAATTTTTTTACAGCAGTTACTTTCACCTAACAAATACAATGTGAAGGAGAAGGAATTCTAAAATGGATCATATTCAAATAGAGTCATCAGGGACCAAGACCTGGGCCACAGTGAAGGCAGCAAGATTTGGGAGAGGCAACAAACAGATCTGAAGTTCTCTCTTCTTTATGGATTTTTTAAAAAATGTTTCATTCTTTCCAGAATGGTCCATTCATGGAACTGGGGCTATACCTGTCTCTGTGTGTAATACCAGGTAGGAATGAGGGAATGATCCAGAGAAAAGGAGGGACTCAGCAGGGTGAGAGGAGCTAATAATGATCTCCCCTCCCACAATCTAGCCATCCCCCATCCTAGGGGCAAAGTGTTTATGTTCTTTTTGTGGTATGCACCCATGAGGGACCTGTGACATCAGTAAGCAGCTAGTCAGGAATTTGGAATCCTGGATCCTAGCTGTCTTTTCTTCGGTCATAACTGACCACTGGAATTAGAATGGGAAGTGGAATACAAGATAGGTAAGACAGAAAGGTTCAGGACCAAGGCTGTGAGCAAGGCTCTGGAGCCCCTTGTAGTCTGTTTAATGTGTGAGTGGCATGTGGCCCAGGGTAGAAACTAGTGGGTGTTTCTCCAGTGAAGGATGCCACATAGGCCTGAGCATCTGGACCCAAGCCCCTAACTGGCAAACTGGCATGTCTCTGTGCTTGCTGTAATGGATTGTTCTAGCCGTGATGCTGATGAGAGAAATTACTTAAGGACAAAGTCTTCCCCCTCCACCCGCCTCTGTTCTGTCTAGCATTCCTGCAGTCTGGCATCTTCACTTAGAAACATTATCTCCCCAGATCTTGCAGATTCCCTAAGTGGTAGCTGTAGCATATCGCCTTGGGGAGTTCAAAGCACCTTATGAATATTATCTCATTAAATCCCCCAGCCTTTTCCCCAGGAGTAAAGCTACACCCCTCCCCCACCCCAATTCACAATCCCTGCTTCATTCAAACCAGACTCTGAATAATAAATATTGTGATTCATTGCAAGTCACTTAGAAGGAACTGTAAATGGACCCTCAACTTCTCCATCCATCTGAAAGGCACCATCTTAATGTGTGTATACAAGAAATAATGGCTGTTCTGACACCCACTTACCTGGAACACCAATGATTTATGGTTCTTGGGCAGAGATTGCCAGGTGCCCTTTACTCCCACTGGACAAAGAAATCCCAGAATCCTTATTCTTTCCCTGAATACTGGCATTTCATGCCTTCCGCTCCCCTCACTATCCCAGTAATACATCAGGCATCTGGAAGTATTTGCTGCTCTATAAACGTACCAATTTTCTTCAGGCTTTCAAAGCTTTGAATAAACTGTTTCCTCTGTCAGAATGCTCCTCTCCACCCTAGTCATCCTCTACTTTGTGATCTCCTGTTCATCCTTAAGAATCAGCTCAAATCTCATATCTTTCGCCAAATCTTCTTTGACTTCTACAGGATGAGTTAGTTGATCTTTCCTCTAATCTTCCACAGCTTCAAATAGAAGAGCTACCACTTCTACCAGGCTCTAGTTACATGTTGTACATATATATTATCATTTAATTCACATGATACCCTCTGAAGTTGGCGATACAATTATAACTAATTTTACTGATAGGAAAAAAAGAGGCTTGAAGAGGTTAATAACTCCCAATGTTTCATTGATAATTAGGAGGTGAAGCCAAATTTCAATCAAACTAAGGTCAAACAGCAAAGCCCCAATCTTTTTTTTTTTTTTTTTTTTGAGACACAGTCTTGCTCTGTCGCTCAAGTTAGAGTACAGTGGTGTTATCTTGGCTCACTACAAACTTCACCTCCCAGGTTCAAGCAATTCCCCTGCCTCAGCCTCCCGAGAAGCTGGGATTACAGGCATGAGCCACCACATCTGACTAATTTTTGTATTTTTTGTAGAGACAGGGTTTCACCATATTGGCCAGGCTGGTCTTGAACTCCTGACCTTAGGTGATCCACCCGCCTGGGTCTCCCAAAGTGCTGGGATTAAAGGCGTGAGCCACTGCACCTGGCCAGCAAAGCCCATAATCTTTTACTTCATGAGCTGCCTCCACTTTGTTTTTTTGTGTGTGTGGGGTTTTATTATTAGTAGTAGTAGTATTATCACTTGTTGACCTATTAGGCTTGAGCTTCTTAAGGTAAGGGATTATGACCTTCATGCTCATATCTTTGTACCTAGCACAATGCTTAGTATAAAATAAGTGCTCAGTAAATGTTGGTGGAATGAATGAATTAAAGAAAGAATGAATATATAATTTTGTTGTTTCTGATAAATTTGTTGTATTTTTAAATTTGGGGGAACATGTAAGTTGCCAGATTTCCTTCTGATGAAGTGTTGGGAAGAGGGGTCCCTATGGAGAGAAGAGGATTATTTCACCAATGAGGCAAATCCAGGAGTCATTAAAATTGGGCTATACACTTGAACTCATGGAAGATCTTGAAGAGCTCAGCCTCCACTAGGCTTCACCATAGAGTAACTGGAATACAAACAATCTCTGAACTCATCCATTCAACAAATATTAGTAGAGTTCTATGTGACAAGCATTGGGCTGGGCTTTGGGGAAACAAGAGTCAGCACAAATAGTCATGGTCCTTAAAGTGGACTCCTGTTGTTTGCCTGTGCAGCATCTCTTCTGCTAACAGAACCACTCTTTTCTCTTGGGAAAATATTCTTCCTATTTTCAGACTGTGTGTTTTAGGTTGGGTTAATTTCCAGTTCTTGGCTTTGAGTCTGGGCACTTGGCCAGGCATGACCAGTCACTGTGTTGTGTCCTCTCTATCCACAGTGATTAGTTTAGGAATGATCATGTGGCTCCAGTTGGGCAAATGATCATCAGCAATGAGTTTCTGACTGGAACTATAGTCATGCATCACTTCTCAATGGGACTCACTGAGAATACATTCTGAGAAATGTGTCCTTAGGCGATTTCATCATTGTGTGAACGTCAGAGTGTACTCACAAAAACCTAGATGGGAGAGCCTACTACACACCTAGGCTGTATAGGCCTATTTATCCTAGGCTACAAGCGTGTATAGCCTGCCACTGTACAAAATACTGTAGGCAACTGTAACACAATGGTAAGTATTTGTGTATCTAAACATAGAAAAAGTACAGTAAATATACAGTAAAATCTTATGGGACCACCATCATATATGTGGTCCATTGTTGTTTGCAGTGTTGTTATATAATGCATAACTGTATTAAAAAAGTGATGCTTTGTTTCTTCTGGTTAAATATAAACCTGGAACTACTGACAGAGAATAAATTCAATACAAAGGAAATCAGAACTGAGATTTTGAGGGAGCAAGAGTAGACTGATGGCATAATTTCAGGCTTTAGAAACGGCCACATCTAAAGCCAGCAGAAGCCCTGGATTTCCCACTTACATGAGCCAATACATTCCCTTTTCTTCTTAAGCCATTTTAAGATGGATTTCTTTCACTTACAATGAAATGAGACCTAAATAACAATAACATTGGCTCTTGGAAGTGAGGTTTTGTAAGTGACATCCTAAAATGCAGAATTGGCTGAGTCACAGTAGGTTGCAGAGCACCAAGAATCTCTCTGTTCTTGGGGTGGGAAGTGAGCTGGATTGAACTGTTTCATGTAATATCTTAAGGCTCAAACCATGTTCTAGAGATGGAAAATATAATTATATTGTAGAGAATTGTTATTTCTTATGGCCTTCAGTAATGCCCTATAAGGAAGAAGGAAGCTTAATGGGAAGAAGAGAGAACTTCTCTCAGAGAAGCCCACCCTGTATCAGTTAGCAGTCCAGAATGGCTGAGAGGAGCACTGTGAGTTGGAAAAGCTAAATTCTCTATCCCAGGATAAATTTAACATAAATGAAGTGAAGGAAGGCTAAATACAAAGAGAAGAGACTGGAACTTGGAGGTAGCATGATATCCAACCCCTCCGAACATCATCTTTCTTCCATAGCATAAAAAGCCATTCTCTGGGATGCAATGAGAAGCAAAATGAATTTTAGTCTTGCCTCCCTGCCTTAGTGCATCATTAGCCCGGTGGATACAACAGGAAGGCCTGCTGCCAAGGAACAGAAACTTCCAGATGGTGGTTGAGATTCAAGGACCCATCTTTCTGACTTTGGATTTGACTGAATGCAAATCGATCAAGTGTTTATTAAGATTTAAGAAAGTTGTAATGCCTGAAAAACACAAAACCTGACAAATGATAGTCTGCAACAAAGTGGTCAACAACTGGGGCAGTCCTAGGCTCATGAACTCACTAAGAGAAAGCAAGTAGCCACAGGAAGGGAAACCTCTTGTTGTCCCACTTAGTTATGGCCACAGGATCAATAAACAAGGGATTTCCTGCCAGAGCAGAATGAGGGGAAGCCAGACGGGTTGACCAAGGAATACCTTTCATCACAGGGCAGAGATGTCCTGGTTATTCCTACCCACCATGCACTTATCCCCATGGTAGACGCTATACAGTTGATGATTACAATATGTTTTTTCTCCTCTCTTTATCCAAGAGAGAGCTTTTAACGGTAGTTATCTTTTTCTTTCTCATTGTGTGTCATATATTTTGGGGAGGAGTGAGTGAATTTGTCATTTACCATGAGTTTCTAGACACATGAAACTTCACCCACAACAGAATAGAATTTTCATTGCAGAAATCCTCTCTTTGAAGAGAGACGCAGTCAACTAGTTAAGATTGTGTAGAAATTATAAGCACTGGTTCTAGAATCAGATTGTGTTGGTATCCCAAATCCACTACTTACTTGCATAACTTTGGGCAACTAATAATACTCCATTGTGCCTCTGTTTCTTCATATGCAAACCTGGGCTAAACAGTAATATTTTTTTTTTTCTTTTCCCCCAGAGACGGAGTCTCACTCTGTCATCCAGGCTGGATTGCATGGTGCAATCTCGGCTCACTGCAAGCTCCGCCTCCTGGGTTCACGCCATTCTCCTACCTCAGCCTCCTGAGTAGCTGGGACTACAGGTGCCTGTCACCACACCTGGCTAACTTTTTGTATTTTTAGTAGAGACGGGGTTTCACCATCTTAGCCAGGATGTTCTCTATCTCCTGACCTCGTCATCTGCCCGCCTTGGCCTCCCAAAGTGCTGGAATTACAGGCATGAGCCACTGCACCTGGCCAATATTTTTTTTTTATAATTTTGTGAGGCTTAAATAAGTCAATACATGTAAAGCAATTGTAGTGACTGGCATAAATTAAGAGCTTAATAAATGTTAGTTATTTTATTATTTATATGGACTTCTCTTTAGAAAATGTATGAGTGTGTTTTCAGTTTTAGATGGAATATTTATACCATGTCAGGTGGGGGCATTTTGGAAATTGTATGTACATATGTTGAGCAATGGAGTTGACTGAATGTGTATTGTATTTTTCTTCTGGTAACAGAATACTTCTTTTCCTTAGAGAATCATTTTTGTGATACATGTGGGTTGGATAAGCCGTATTACCTTGGCTCCTCTAATATGGGGTTAACAGTACATACCACACAGAGTTGGTAGTATTAAATTTAACAATCGAAGGCACTAGAACAATGCTGAACACATAATAATGAGTCCAAAGTCTTAGGACTCTTCATTGATGCTGCTTCTACTATTGGACCCTGGAACTCAACAATGGCAAAAGAAATAAAAGATTCAGGGACCCCTCTCCCCAACACACTTACCTGCTGCTTGGCCCCTGATCTTTTACTTCCTGAAACAGGCTGTTCTGATAAATGTCTATTAATTTGGTGCAGGAAAGGGGTAAGGGGAGAGTTAAGTGGGTCACTTTGAGGCTAATACAGTCTAATTACACACATTCTGGTCTTACCATTGTGGCTAGAAGGCTCTCAATCTCCCCTCTGTGCACCTGCCCACAATGTCCTCCCCTCCTTTCCTTCCTCTACTCAGAGCTTAAATCACTTTTTATCCCCAAACCCAACTCATTTCTTCCCTCCTCTCCAGCCACCTGCACCTCACTTTGTCTTGGCCAATGCAATATGTTTTGCTCTTTCAAGTCTCTAGAAGACTCAGCAAACTATGATCCATGAGAAAAATCCTGTCTTTCCCACCTGTTTTTGTAAATAAAGTTTTGAAATGCCCATTCACTTTTGTATTGTTTGTGATTGCTTTCAGGTTATAATGCAGAGTTGAGACTCTGTGGCCAATAAAGCCGACGATATTTAGTATCTTACCTTTTACAGAAAAAGTTTGCCAGTTCCTGCTCTAGAATGTAGACATTACTTAGGAGCTTGTTACAAGTGCAGAATCTCAGGCCAACCTCAGACCTACTGAATTAGGTTCAGTAGTTTAACAGATTCCAGGTGATTTTTATACACATTGAAATTTGGGAAGCTGCTTTGAAGCCTTTTGAGGGCAAGCAGGGAACCCTGACTCAAATTCACAGCACTTAGCCCACTTCAGGAGATGCCCTAGGGTCTCAGCTGGTTCAAGCTGATTGAAATGGATAAGTAGGAAAGTACTGGGCCTAGATAGTGGTTCTCAAAGTGTGGTCCTCAGATGCCCCCATCATCCACATCACCTCGGAACTTGTTAGAAATGCACATTCTAGGGCCCACTTCAGACCAACTGAATTAGAAACTCTGGGGGTGGAGCTCAGCCATGTGTGTTTAATGAGCCCTCCAGGTGATTCAATTGCAAGTTACATAGCCCTCCAGAGATTCTGATTAATTTGGTTTAGGGTAGGAACCTGTTATTGAGATACATTATATATAATCTCCCAGGTAAATCTAATTTTTAGCCAGGATTAAGGACCTCAGGTTTAGATCCTCTCATCCAAAAAGGAGTTATTGTGCACATATGATGTGCCTGGCACTGAGCTAGGTCCAAAGTATGGACATATATCTGTATCTATATTAATATCTACCTCTATCTCTATATGAATAAAGAACGTCCCTGCTCCCGAAACAATCATCACCTAATAGAGGCATCATGTAAATCAAATTTCATTCAGGGTAATGTTTGCTATTGCAGAAGTAGCCTGGCACCCAAAGGAGGGGGGTAATAAACTCACTTAAAAGGTCACATAGGCCTCCAGAAGGAGGAACTATTTGAGCTGTCTTAAAGAATGAACAGGACTTCCCAGGGGAATTTCAGACAAAGGGAACAGCATGTGCAAAAGGCACAGAAAAGGAATGCATGAAATTGTACAATCAGAAAATTGCAAGAAGCTTGATGTGGCAGTGCCAAATCTGAAACTGGAAGGTGGCCGAAGAATTTCCCAACCTATGGGGAAAAGTCTAATGAGGTGGACCTAAATAGTCTTTAGTCCACTGAGCGTTTGCACCAAGGTTGGTTAGAATCTATCTGCATCTCGCCGGAAACCATCAGTCTCAGCAAACTGTCGCAAGAACAGAAAACCAAACACCACATGTTCTCACTCATAGGTCGGAATTGAACAATGAGAACACTTGGACATAGGAAGGGGAACATCACACACCGGGGCCTGTTGTGGGGTGGGAGGAGTGGGGAGGGATAGCATTAGGAGAAATACCTAATGTAAATGATGAGTTAATGGGTGCAGCACACCAACATGGCACATGTATACATATGTAACAAACCTGCACATCATGCACATGTACCCTAGAACATAAAGTATAATAAAAAAATAAATAAAATTTAAAAAAATCTAGCTGCATCTCAAGGCCTAGTGGAGAGCAGCCACATGTGGAGAAAATCAGGTGCAAACAGAGTGCTCCGGAGGAAGAACCACCACCAGTGGCTGAAGTTCCCAGGCATGCTACTTAAGTATTCAGGTCTTTGTCTTTGAAGGGAAAGCAGATTTCAATGAGTGGGAACTGCAGCAACTCTACATCCAGGTATACACACCCACAGGCACACCTGGGCCGAGAGGAGCTGGCCCGACTTTCCCTAGGAATAAACACCGGCTATCTGCCCCTACCCAAGCTAAGAGGCGCCCTCCTCTGCTTGTGGGTCCAACAGACAGATGAGGCTGGCAGGGCCGCCCTAGTCGTGCAGCCGGGGAGCAGACGTGGCAATACACAGCTGCTGACTTTCTCCCCCTTCATGTTAAGCTGGAACATTTTGCACTTTTCTTCTTCAACTCTTTCAAAGCAAGTCATTTTCCTCCTCTGGAAGGACGCCCATTGTTCCTTTGACATTAAAGATAGGTCTTCACTGTTTTCTCTTAAGGCAGCAATTGGTGAAGTTAAGATGTATTATGGGGACTTGTCAGAAGGATACAACATTATACAAAGGAATGATGTGAGACAAAAATTGCTCTCTTCAACCTTCCCAACCTCTCCTGCATACAGATTTCAAGCCATTTTTCTGTCCTCGTGTGTTCCTGGCGCAGCTGGGAATTGGGGATAATTGAAGAGATGGAGTTTGTGGTTCTCTGCAGATGGCCCCTCTGGCTGCTGGGGAAGCAAGGTGGAACTGCGAATTATTCAGTGGCCAGTGCAGGAGCAGGGAGAGGGAGGCGTCAGGGGAAGGGAGACTCAGGAGGAAAACCTCACACATGTTTTTCTTAGGAATTTCTTAGGAATGCTTACTTCAGGTTCTCAGGATTGTGGGATGGCTGGTTAGTTTTAAAAAGCTAAAGGTCTTCTCTTTCCCACAGTGAATTCGGAGTTGATTTCCCAGTGCCTTTTACTCAGGATGACATGGTTAAATATTACTACTGAAATGTGGTCCTATCTCAATTTTGAGCAGAGGGTCGAGCCAGAGTCACCATTTCCTCCTTTGTTCATTAATTTGACGGGGCTCTGGTCCCCACTCTATCACTTACTAAATGTGTCACCTTGGGTCAATTAACTAACATCCCCCACCTCAGTTTCCTCATCTATAAAATGGGAATGAGAATTAGAGTTCCCTTATAGGGTTGTTGTATGGGTTAAGTGATACAATGCCCATAATTAATATGGTGCCTGGCAGTCTAAGTCCTCAATAAATGTTTGGCACATGTTATTATTTTCATCATTATTAGGCCACAGACATGTATTAAGTGCCACTTGTACTGACCTGTGTTCCGGACAGATAGAGATGAACAAAATGGGAAGTCGCTGGTGTTCCACTGGGAGAGGTAGAGATGGTTCACGGTTGGTGGTAAACTCTGGGAAAGAGGGGTCACAGGTTGCTGTGGGCAGGCAAGAGAGGGGTACCTGCCTAAACCCAGTGGTCAGGGAGGGCTTCTGGAGGTGGTGGCTCCTGAGGGAGACTTGAAGGATGAACCGTGGAAAAGGAGATAGTGTTAAGCGCAGAAGTCAGCGAAGTCTCTTCCTGCCAGAGAGAACAGCATGTGCAAATATATCAAAAGACCCTGAAGCTTTCCCAGAACTGTGTGCAGGTCTAAGTGCCTGGAGCACAGATAGAACTGTTTGATGGGGAGTTGCAGGAGATGTGGCTGGAAAGGAAAGTCTGGCCCCCTCAGGAAGTGCTTTGGGCAGGAGATAAAAGACTGGGATTTTACCCCGAAGCAATAGGGAAATACTTTATGGTTTTCAGTAGGCATGTGGCCTGGCTGCTGGGAGGAGAGTGCGTTGGGTGGGTAAGAACCTGGTCAGAAAGACACTAAAGGGATTCATCAGGGCCCTGAAGAGAAAGAACTGGGACAGAGGCCATGTAGATGGGGACCCGTGGGTGCTTCTTGGGAAGTTAGGAGCTAGAATATCTGGCATTCGGTAATAACTTGATGCAGGAGGGGTTGGGGAAACACCCCCCAACATAAACCACCATGTCTCTGCCTTCAGTGACCTATGAGTGATCCTTCACAGAGATGAGACAGCGGTAGTAGCCAGAGAAGACTCTGTGATCTGTTACAGACATGCTGCATTTGAGGTGCTTTGTGAGATAGCCAGGTGGACACTATCAAAAGGCTTGGGGATCTCAGGAAGCTCTGGGTAGGTGATATGCATTATCCACACAGAGGGAGCAATTGAAGCCATGGGGTGGATAAGGTTACCCAGGGCAAGGAAAATGCCAAAAGAATGTGGCTGAATGCAAAGTCCTGGGGAGAGACAGAATGAGGCCAGAAGTCAGTTAGGAGACTTAATTAAAAGAAGAGGCTAGAGTGGTATGGGAGGAAAACCAAGAGAAAAGGGATGTTATGGAGAATCATGAATGAGGAGTGGTCACAGGCACTGGTGGCCACTGAGAAGCCAATTGAGGTAAGCATCTGAAAGCGGCCCCTGGACTTACAGTGAAGGCCGGTTGTCAGTGATGGAGGCAAGGACAGAGCCAGTTGTGGTGATGCTGTAAGTTGAGGATGGAAGATGGAAACTGATGAGGCAGGGTTTGCCGTTAGAAACCTTGGCAGTTAGGGAAGCTGCAGTAGAACCTTGTGCTTTTCAAGCACTGCAAGTACCTGTGGTGTGTGTTATAAACACAGCCACATAGGCCCTTACAGATGTGCTGAAACAGTCTTCAAAGGTGGAATCTGAGAACCTACCCTTGGAAAAGGCTGCCTTGGTGATTCTCTCGTGATTCTGCAGCGAGAATTCCAAATGCCCGGGTTTGGGGCATGAACACTGGGGTTAGCATCAGAAACACTGGGTCTAAATCCAGCACCAGTCCATGTGAGTTGGAAACCACATAAGTGGGGCATGGATTTGACTACAGATTAATGGTAATTTGCTATCTACATGAGTGGGCAAGTCATTAGCTTCTTCTATACCCAGCCTTCTCATTTACAAGACAGGGAGTGTTCTAACACTCTTCAGGTTATTGCAGGGGCTGGTGAGAAAATCCACAATTGAAAGCACTCATTATTGCTTTATTAATGTTGTTAGCGGCATGACCTTGGGCAAATCTTACAACCTTTCTGGACTCTCATCTCCTTTGTGTAATAGGGGCAGTTGTTTCTTACTTAGGTATTAGAAGACCAAGTCAATAGTGCATGGGGAAGTCCCTAACATATAGCAGGTACTCAGTGGATACTAATATTGTGCATTAGTTAGTGCAGGAGGTTACACTCAGAGATGGTCACTAGTTAGGCTATCTGCAGTGGCAGCTCAAGTCTGTCCTCTGCCTCCCTAGGTACTAGCAGGGTTTGTGACTGTGTAGGGTCCTGCAGGTGAGCTGCAGAAATCTGGGCTGCTGGTTCTGGTCATAGGCTTTGCAGAAGAAATGATCAGAGGCCAGGGCCAGCTGCCAGCTATTAGCCATCCCAGTCTGTGGTCCTAAAAATTTGCTGTTACCACTTCCAGACTACTGGGTAGCCTCTGGTTCCATGGGAGATGGGTGGCCCAAGAACAGGGTCCTCTACATACCCAAAGGCCTTGGGAAACAAGGCAGAGGCTGAGAATTGAGATGTTCACACCAGCAGGAAAGAACTAGCCAAATGCCCTGAATTTTCCTCATGGCTATGGCATAGCCAGGGACTCAGAGCTACTGTGCAATATGGAAAGATTTGCAGCTCACTCTTCTCAGGCCCAGTGGGAGAGAGAAAGTGGACAGAGGGAAGGATGGACAGTGGGGTGGTGCTGAGGCCTGCTTCCTGCCTTCTAGGTGCTCTGGGGACACTGTTCTGCTGTTCCGTTTAGGGCTCCTGTTGGAAAGTTGGGCTCCTTTGGGATCTCAGTTACAGACGGCAATATGACAATGAGTGATATTCATTCAGCACCTTACAACTTGCAAAGCACTTTCACCCAAGCTGGATCATTTTTTAACCACACAATACAGGAGGTCCAGCAGGAAATGACTGTCTCCATTTTACACATGAGGAAACAGTAGCTTTGACAAAGATTTACTTAGGCCTCAGAATTGGTGTGTGCCAGGGCCTGGATTCAAATTCAAAATCATCTGGTGCTCTTTCTACTAGCCAGGAGTTGCTTTGAAAATGGTAGCCCTGGACTAAGAGACAGGAGAACTGGTTTCTTTTCAAGACTTGTCCCCAGTCTTGCTCTTCAGCCTGTGACAAGTCACTTAACTGCTCTTGGGCTTGAGTTAGCAATGCTAACAACCCAGATCTTGGAACAGAAAAATCAGAAAGATTCCTTCCAACTGGACTATCTCTCTATATTAATGCTGGCAGTGCTTCTGGTCACCAGTTGTTCCAGAATCAACCTCTGAAGTGCTAACTTCTGAAGGGATGCTCTGGACTCCACCCAGCTCCCCAGGGAGATATCCCTTGCCAGAGAGCTCTTTATTCCTACCTGAAAGCCACAATGAAGTATCTGAGAAGAACAGAGCTTGATTTAGAGAGGGGGAAATCCACAGACATCAAAAATCACCAGCACAGCGGCACCATCCTCCTTGCCAGTTCCTGGCATCTGTGCCCAGCTGCTCCCCCAAGCATGACGCCAACCCTGGCTCTCTCTGCCCCTCTAGGGCCCTTCTGTAGCATCTGTAGAAGGTTTTAGGCTGAATAGGTCTCCCTTCCTTTTCTGCTTGGCTTGTGTCCCCAGGGTCTGTACAAAAGCAGCAGCTCAGCAGGACCTCGTCACCGCTTGTGAAACGAATCGGTAACAGAATTATCCATCATTCTGTGGCTTTATGTCCACTCAGGCTCTGCCGAGTGGCATCTTCACTTCCCAGAAGGACCTGCTGTTTTCCTCCTGAGCATCAGTTTTTCCTTGGGAGCCAAACTTTGGTTTCCATAGTTCACAAACACAGAAAATGCAAAGGAAAATTTTAAAAATTAATGAAGCCCTTCTCTGCTAGAGCTCACCTTGTCAGGCTCTTCACTGGGTGGAAGGATGGCAGTTAAATTTCTTTGCACTCGGGGAGAGCACATCCGGGGCCTGGTCGTCTGCCCAGTTCCGCCAAGCAGAAGGACGGCTGGACTTCCCTGGGGTCCATACCTTGGCCTAAAGGCCACTTCCTTTATTTTGCTTTGGTTTCTTTGACCTTTAGGCTCAATACACAGATTAAGGAGAGGGGCCTAAGGAACAAATCCTCTCCAGTGCCACATGGATTATTCTGGAATTAGGCCGCTGCTGTCAATTTTATTTGGTGATCCCAGTTGGATCTCCAAATTATACCTGTAATTTGGTGCACTCTGTGTATTGCAGTCTGTCAGAGAAATCCTATAATTATTTTTTAAGTGACAAAGTTTTAAGGAACAGCTAAATAAATGTAGCTAAATTTAGTGCACTGTCTGTACAATGAAATGTGGCAGGAGGCAGAGATATGATCAGTGGCTGGCGGAAAGAGAATTTTGTTACTATCCAAAAGGTGGCAGCAAAAATTACCTCAATTAACTTAACAAGAAGCCAGTCCTACTCTGCCAGCCTGCCCGGGAACCCTGGCACGCACCTTTTGTCTTTCCTGCCAGGATTCCAGGCCTTCCTCACCAAGCTGTCCCCGGCTCCATCTGCTGCTCCCGTCTGAGGCTGATCCCCTTGCCCTAGTCACGTTCTGCCTCCTCCCTGAGATACTCCAGCCGAGCATTCCAGAAGGAGCAGGGTCAGGAGTTCACACCTCCAAGAAACCCCAGTGCAGATCAGCACCTAACAGGGAGACCAGAGAGACAAAGCAAGGGCCCGTTTCTGCCCTCTACATACTCCATAGAAAATGAGAGATTTTCTACAAACCCAAAAGCATAAGATCTTGGGAGGAAACATGATCCATACCTCAACTAGCTGTTCATTTAAGCTTTTAATTGTTTTTGTTTTTTGAGACTGAGTCTTGCTCTGTCACCCAGGCTGGAGTGCGGAGGCACGATCTCGGCTCACTGCAAACTCCGCCTCCTGGGTTCAAGAGATTCTCCTACCTCAGCCTCCTGAGTAGCTGGGATTACCTGTGCCCGCCACCATGCCTGGCTAATTTTTGTATCTTTACTAGAGGTGGGGTTTCACCATGTTGGCCAGGCTGGTCTGGAACTCCTGACCTCAAGTGATCTGCCCACTTCGTCCTCTCAAAATGCTGGGATTACTGACATTGAGCCATCGTGCCCAGCCTAAGCTTTTAATTTTGAGAATCTACTCTGTGCTGGATTTTTAAAATGACTTAGGTGAGTGAATGATTCCTTAAGAAAATATTTATTTTGCTCTTACTATGCACTACATACCCTTCTAGGTTCTGGGTTTACAGCACTGTACAAAAGGGAAGTGCTTGCCTGCAAGTAACTAACATTCTACTGGGGACACTAAACAAGATAAATGGAAAAACTACGTGCTTGATTATAAAATTACGTGCTTGAGAAGTACAAAGGAGAAAGATAAAACAGGATAAAGGGCATGAATTATAGAGGAGGCTGCTACAGTTTTAGATAGTGTGGCCAGGGCCAACCTCGCTGAGAAGGACAAGGACGTGAAGGTGGTAAGGAAGCAGCCCTATATTGTATGAAAAGACCCTGAAGAAGAAAATGTTAAGTGGGCTGTTGGAGAAACAGAATGAGTACTGCAGGCTCCTGCTTGAGAAGGTCAGGGGGAATTGGAGAAGAGAGATATGTTTAAAAACTAATTACTATTCTAAGTTCAATGTAGTTGTTTAGGCCAGGGATCAGCATGCTATGTGTTTTGTACAGCCTGTGAGCTAAGATTGGTTTTACATTTTAAATGGTTGGGAAAAAAATCAAAAGAAGACTATTTTGTGACACATGAAAACTATATGAAATTCAAATTTCAGAGTCCATAAATAAAGTTTTATTGGAACAAGGCCATGCTCATTCATTTATATATTTTCTATGGCTGCTTTTGTGCTATAATGGCAGAGCTGAGTAGTTATGATAGAGAACATATGCCCTGCAAAGCCTAAAATATTTACTATTTGGCCCTTTGCAGAAAACATTCACCAACTCCTGCTCTAGGCAATACGAGAGAGTGGTTAGACTTTGGTTTTGGGGTCAGGAGCCCCTGATTCCAGGTTTGGATAGGGCCACCACTTGGTGGTTGTAAGACTTTGGGCAAATGGTCTATCTACTCTGTGACTTTTTCCTCATTTCTGAGATAGGGACAAAAGTACTCTATTATTAGTCCATTTAATGTTGATATGAAGGAATACTCAAGGCTGGACCATTTATAAAGAGGTTTATTTGGCTCACGGCTCTGCAGGCCATTCAAGAAATATAGTGCCAGTATCTGCTTCTGGTGAGGGCCACAGGAAGCTTTCAATCACAGCAGAAGGTGAAGGTGGGGGAGGGCCTGTCATGTGGCAAGAGAAGGAGCAAGAGAGAGGGGAGGATGTGCCAGCCTCTTTTTAACAACCAGATTTTGCATAAACTAATAGAGCAAGAACTCACTCATTATCATGTTACCACCAGGAGGGCACCAAGCCATTCATGAGTGATCTGCCCTGGTGACCCAAAGACCTCCCATTCAGTCCCACCTCCAACACCGAGGATCACATTTTAACCTGAGATTTGGAGGAACAAATATTCAAGCCATATCAATGACCTACCCTCTTAGGAGTGAGAATTGAATGAAATAAAAAAAAAATGAAGCACATAGTAAGTGCTTCATATTTGTAGTCATTATAATGATTATACATAGTAAAGCAGGAAGTCAGGATAAAGAGATTTATGGAGTGAGAATGTTTGTATCCCCCTGAAAATTCATATATTGAAACCCTAACCCCTAATATGATGTTATTTGCAGGTGAGGCCTTTGGAGATTAATCAGATTTAAATGAGGTCATGAGGGTAGAGTCCTCATAGATGAGCGCCCTTAAAAGCAGAGACCAGAGAGCTTTCTCTCTTTCCCACCACTATGTGAGGACACAGAGAGAAGGTAGCCACCTGCAACCCAGGAAGAGAGGCTTCACCAGAACCTGACCATGCTGGCACCCTGATCTTGGACTTCAGCCTCCAGAAGTCTGTTGTTTAAGCCACCCAGTCTATGGTGTTTTTTTAATGGCAGCCTGAACTGACTAATGCAAGACAGGAGCAACTATCTTTACCTGGGGCAGTCAAAGAAGTGGCCAGTGAAGATGAACAGAATTTACCCAGGTGGAGAAGGAAGGAAAAGGCAGAGGAACATATGTGCAAAAGCAATGGTGATATGAATGAGCGTATGAATGGGCATGGGGTGTTTGGGGACTGGAGAGGACAGTTCTGGCCACTTGCAGCACAGAGAGCAGTAATGGAGGTGAGAGAAAAGGGTGGGATTTGGCAGAGCTAAGCCTGGAGAGGCACATTCGTGAAAGGCTTGCATCTCATACTCCAGGTAGGCTTATTTAAGTTCTGCCCGTTTGATATTTGAAGTGCTCCATTCTCTGTCCCTGAAGACATTTTAGACCATCGGGAGAAATGTCAGCTAACAAGACGAACTCCTACTTGTTCTTTCATGGCTGTGGATGGTTCCTGAGCTCCTTCTCTGTGGCTAACAGCTGCTTATCATGGGGATATACTGTGGTGAATAAGAAAGACACAACCCTTGATGTCAGGGAAAAATAATGTTATGAGAAATAAGAATTATTTTTGTAAAAAGAAAAGGGATGGGCACAGTGGCTCATGCCTGTAATCCCAGCATTTTGAGAAGCCAGGGCAAGGGGATTACCTGAGCCGAGTTTGAGACCTGCCTGGGCAACGTGGTGAGACCCCTAACTACAAAAACTTTAAAAAATGAGCTGGGTGTGGTGGGATGCACCTGTGGCCCCAACTATTCTGGAGGCTGAGGTGGAAGGATCACTTAAGCTTGGAGGTTGAGGCTGCAGTGAGCTGTAATTGTGCCACTGAACACCAGCACAGAGAGAGGTCCTCTCTTAAAAAAATAAAATAAAATAAAAATAAAGGAAAAAAAGAAGGAACACAAGATACTGAGGAGAAAAGTGTATTGCAGCATAAGGTTTTTAAAGGGTTTTAAATATGCAAGTGATGTTATCAGTTTGAGGTTTTTTTTGTTGTTGTTTTGAGAGATGGGGTCTTGCTACATTGCCCAGGCTGGCCTCGAACTCCTGGGGTCAAGTGATCCTTCTGCCTCAGTCTCCTGAGTAGCTGGGATTACATATATACACCACCATGCCCAGCACTGGCCATCTTTTTGAGCCTGGAGGGAGCACAAATGAAAGAGGCTGTTGCTGTAGCCCATGGAATAGTGGTAGCTTAAGCTAAGGAATTGACGGTGGGAATGAGGGAGTGAACCTGCAGAAAAAGGCGTGGAAGAAAGAATTCATAGGGCTTGCTGATTGGGTGTGGAGTGTGAGGGAGAACAGACAATGGGCAGAAATCTGCCTATGCAACTGCTGGATGGTGATGCCATTTGCTGAGATGGGGAATGAGAGAGATCACTGGTTTTAGAGGAGGGAGGCTGCAGTGGGGATCATGAGCTCAGGATTAGGGATGTTGAGTTGGAGATGCTTGTGGGATCATCCCTTGAGGTATTTTGCTATCTCATTCTGAAGATCAGGGAAGAGATCTTGGGCTGGAGCTAGAAATTGGAGAGCTGTTAATAAACGGATGGTAACTGATGCCCTGGAGTGGCTGAGTTCACTCAGATGCAGGTCCTGTGTGCCCACATGCTGCCCCCCAGCCATGGAATAAACCCTGCATAATAGTCTGCCTTTTGAAAACAGATACACACACACACACACATACACACACAAATATTCAATCCCTGATGACTCAGTGGCATGTATCTGACCCTGATTGTGCAGACAGTTTTACAGGAAGTTGCCAACACAATGAACCATCTGAAGCTTCTAATGAAGCAATTATAGTATGTGGAAGGAACAATCAATCAACTGTAAACTCAGTGGTGAGAATATTACAGAGACAGAGGGTCGATGACGGGCTTGCTGTGGTTAAGTCATAGAGAGTAACTTGATCTCTTATTGGAGATGAAGTACACATGATATGGGAAATTCCCCACCCCTCTGCCAACAGGCACAAAGAAAATAATTCCTGTAACAAGACTGCTGCCCCTCGCACCAATCCGTGCCGCTCTCAAAAGTGTTGTCATGAAATCCAGAAAAAAAAAAAAAAAAAAATTGCCCACATTTTGGGATGTTATGCTTCATAAAGCCCTTTTTACCCCAGTGAGATCTCTCTATAGGTCATACCAGTCAGTGCTCCACCCTTCTCATTTGATTCTTGAATCTCAAAGAGCTGTGCTAAGGGAGATGTCCCATTGAAGGCAATGATTATGGTATTCTTATTTCCACTGCTCTATAGTAGTCCTCTACATGTATTACTTCTAATTTTCATAATGAGCCTACAGCATAGGTATTACTTGGCTCAATTTATGATGAGGAGAGACTCAATGTTTAAATAACCTGTCCTATGTCACAGAGCTCAGATGTGGCAGAGCTGGATCAACCCAGGTCTGTCTGACTCCAGAGTGCATCTCCTTCCCCATGGCCTGCCGCCTTCCAATCTGTGTCTGAACACCTTGAGTGACCTTCCCTCTGTCCAGCCCATTCTCTTGACTGCTGGGCTATTAGAAGATTCTTACTGAAATCTCCACCCATTGCTCTGGGCTTACCTTCTAGAGACACTCACATAAAAGATTTAGGATGTTTGAAGACAGCAATCATACCCTTTCATTATTCTCCCCTGCAGTAAACACTTCCAGTTTCTTCAGCCCTGTCCCATGTGCTATGGGGAGGCAGTTGCTGCTGGCTGCCTTCCTAACAGCCATTCTGTCTTCCCACGCAATTTCCTTGCCAGAAGCTCACCTCCTACTGTAGAAGCTGAAAGGGCCAGAAACTCACTCCTAAGAAGTGAATACTGAGAAGTTGATTTTGGAGCTAGGGAATGAGGACATTGGAGAGGCAGAGAGATGAATGTGGCATAAAAGAAGCATCTAGATCCTGATCCTGACCCCCATCAGCTGCGGGCAACTTGTTTAAACTCTCTGGGGCCTCCGTCTATTCGTCTCTAAAATGGGGATGACCGTACTCACTCACTGCAGGGTTGTGCTGAAGACATAACTGCATTAAGCATATTAAGCACCCAGCATAGTGCTGGACACGGGGGAATTACATAGTAGATGTATGCGGTTATTTTTATAACCATTACTGAAGATGGGAACTGCAATTCTTCACGGACTTTTGTTTACTTTATGCAGTGTATGGCATGAGATTCACACATAGATTAGGCAAAGGGGTATTCATACACTAATGTTTATTCAGGTATGTTTTCCCTCCCTGCAAAATATAACACTCAAGCAGTAATATTTGTGCATGTGGATTCATTATTCATTGACTCTGTCTTATTGGGTAAAATGTTATCCCAACCAGAGGTGCCAATATTTGTCTCAGGAAAGGAATTCTCATATTTTAGGAAACAGATACATTGTTTAGCATTCCTTTCAAGAAGCTTACAGTCACTGAAAGCCAAAGATATAGGTGTAAATTATAATTACCTACAGAATTCAGTACAGTAATAGGCTGTACAGAATTGCCGCCTAAAAATAGGCTATATGCCATACAGCCTAGGTTTGTAGTAGGCTATATCATCTAGGTTTGTGTAAGTACACGCTGATGTTTGTATGATGACAAAAATCGCCTGAGGACACATTTCTCAGAACACATTTCCATTGCTAAGTGATGCATGACTGTGTATACATACATTAATGTAAAAATACATATATATCTATATATGCTTATATACATTTATACATACACACATACATTCCTGTGTTCTCCAAATAGCTCTGATTACTCTCCCTGCTGGGAACACAGAAGGACTTAATGTCTCCCAATCCCCTTATGATGGTGTGGGGTCTTATGACTAGTTCTGGTCAGTGAGTTGTAAGCAGAAGTGACATGTGACTTCTGACATGTGTCACTTCTGGATTAGAACATTTAATTGGCAGGACACACCCCTTCAATCTTTTTTACCTCTGCCATAGTGGCTAGCAACATTTAGATCTGTGGTTACTTGATCAGCTTTGGTCCCAAGTAAGGGAATTTAGAACAGAGCTCTCAACTGCCCCTCAGTGTACTGATAGTGTGAACAAGGCAGAAACCTTTGTCACCAGTCACTGAGACTTGGAGATTGTGACAACATAGCATGGCCAGTCCCAAGACTGAGGGCCTTCAGCAGCCCGGTGTTCATAGGTGTAGTTCATAGCTTCAGCAGAGGAAGACACTCTCCCTTTTCAGCACCTTAATAGGCTGTCTCATGGAGAGACCCTCTTTGGCTTTCTTTTGTTTTGTCCTATCTTTGTATCCATCACCGAGCACAGGAAGATGTTGTAACAGAGTTGGCCTGGTCTGGACCATGTGGCTTTCATCTAGACAATGGAGAAACACTATGATAGGTGGTCCTCCTGGAAGCATTTCTCAAACAGAATGAGGGAGGCAGCACAGAAAGTATGACAGGGACTGTGACCCATGGTCTTTTCTTTCCCTTTTTCTTTCTTAGCTTTGTTTCTTCCTTCCCTCTGTGGGTCTTACTTTCTCCCCTACCTCTTATCCATGACAGTACATTTTCAGCTTTCAGAAACAACGTTATAGCTTCCTTGGGGCCCCCAGTACCCAACATAGGGACTCAGTAATTGTGAAGGGAATAAGCAAATGAAAGAGGCTGTGTAAGATAAGACAGAGCCAGAATGAAGAAGCACATTTTATTTTTTCTGTGACTGGGAGATCAAACATCAAACAATGGACTATATTGACATAAAACCTTCCAGGATAGGCCAAAAAATGTTTAATTCTCACTCTCTCTAGAATTCCCTTTAACAAATGCAACCAAACACCTGGGAACGAGAGACCTGCCACTGTATTATCCATTTGATTTCAAACTGGAAACCCTAGACAGATTCCCTCGCCTGCAATTAGCCAGGTGGAGCACAGGCAAGTTAATATCAACAGCTCATCTTGATGCCTACTCTGTCTCCAGAATCCAGGGAAAGGTGTTCTTCCCCTTAATCCTCTGTGGCAGGACAGATGGCACTTACAACCCAACCCAGCACTTGGGAAGTGTTTTTTATGCCACCAATTAAGATGCGTTTTCTCCACTGTGTCTATCACTTGCACCTGCAGGACAACCAGTAGCCTCACCATGAGCCTACTCCATCTGATCCCTCCCTTGTCCATTGGGGCGTGTTGCTACAGATCCAAAAAGTGTTGCCAAGGAAGAAAGTGAGAGATGCATCTGTACTGGAAACTTTCTTGTATGCTCCTAGAGCGCTCAGCAAATTCTTTTATGTTTCCATCCAACTGACATGAACCTGCTATGTGCCAATTGATACTAAAGGGAAAGGAAAAGGTGAACAAGACTCTGCCCTTGAACTCAGTCTTGTAGAAGAGACAGATTATTATATAACTAAAATTCATTGTGAAAATGCTCTAAGTAGAGATAAAATTCAAGTACTGATGAGTCCAGAAAAGGGAAGGCTCACTAATTTGGGGGAAAGGCCCAAATCAAGCCTCAGTTATAGGGAGGCCATGTAAGTCTGTATTTGTATTAAAATAGTAACCCACGTTTTTACAGTGCAATATGGTTTTAAAATAAGCATTTCCACATATTTATCTCATTATTTCCAACAACCTTTGTGTAGAAATTACTCTATTTACAATTTAAGGAGTTAGGGCTCAGATAGGCTAAGATATTTGCTCAAAATTACAAACAAAAATAGAAAAACAGGACTCAGAACTAGGTTTTTTGATTTCGGAGTTTATTTTGAACTTATTTTGAATTGATCAGGGTTCTCAGCTGCAAGCAAAAGTTAACCACAAAATTAAAACACACAAACTAAAAATCTCTCTGGCACTAAGCTTGGAGGCTCTGTAGCCAAGACCCAACCAGGATCGAGAACTGTCAACTGAGCTGGTGAAGTCACCAGCGTAACCTCCCCTGAGCATTAGATACCATAGCACGCATACCTGAAACCACCAAAATGCCTTGTGCCGCTTCTTGAACTTCTGCTTCAGGTGCTTCTAGAAACTCAGAAGAGTTGACCCACCCCTTGACAGGTAGATTCTCAGTAATCCCTGCTTCTTGGGATTGTAACTTCAGGTAGAATCTGGAGTTACTGCACTGAGGGGCAGAGTCTCCATCAGGTCCCCTAAATGTGGGGAAAATAAGTGCCTGGTATTTTCAGTTTCTTTTGTGGGCATTGGACTCAACTTCACACATTTGGTAATTCCCAGGCATGAGAAGGAGGCTTAGAAGGCAGGTGGTAACATTTTATATTCCCTTCAGCATTACCTCTCAGTAGTGCTTACTTCCCTGCTTAAAAATTATATTTACTTGGGAGGCCGAGGTGGGCGGATCACGAGGTCAGGAGATCGAGACCCTCCTGGCTAACACGGTGAAACCCCGTCTCTACTAAAAAGTACAAAAAACTAGCCGGGAGAGGTGGCAGGCGCCTATAGTCCCAGCTACTCAGGAGGCTGAGGCAGAAGAATGGCGTAAACCCGGGAGGCAGAGCTTGCAGTGAGCTGAGATCCGGCCGCTGCACTCCAGTCTGGGTGACAGAGTGAGACTCCTTCTCAAAAAAAAAAAAAAAAAAATATATATATACACATATATATGTATATATATATATGTGTGTATATATATGTGTGTATATATGTGTATATGTGTGTATGTATATATATATGTATGTATATGTGTATATATATATATATGCGTATATATATACATACACACACACACACACACTCTCTGTTTGGCTCTTTCTCACTCCCTGAAGTCCTTTTTAACCCAGCACGAACAAGGAAGACTGCTCCTAACCACCTCCTGCATTGTGCAGCATGACCACGCCTTCATTATCACAATCATGCCAGAAATAGTTCATTTCATTATCAGTCAAACCAATTCATTTAGGTGTGTGGTTACAGCCTCATCCCTGAATGACTGACCAACCAAGCTTTAGAGTTTAATCACGAAAAGTCAGTGACTTTCACTTCAGAGCACTGATTGGGAGAGAAGGAACAAGAGTCCCCACTCATCTGTGAAATGAAAAATGTCTTCCTCTGTTGATAGGGAATAGTGCTGGTGGCTCTGCTTTGAAAAGGGGTCACATGGGGAGTGACTCGCTGTCTCAGATCTGTAAGTCTCTTAGACCCTTAATTCCTTTTTTTTTCTTTAAACAGGGTGTAAGTGAACTTAAATTTACAAACCAAACCAAACAACCCCATAAAAAAGTAGGCAAAAGACATGAACAGATACTTCTCAAAAGAAGGCACACATGTGGCCAACAAGCATATGAAAAAAAGCTCATCATCACTAATTATTAGAGAAATGCAAATCAAAACCACAATGAGATACCATCTTATACCAGTCAGAATGGCCATTTAAAAAGTCAAAAAATAATAGATGCTGGCTAGGTTGTGAAGAAAACAGAACACTTATACACTGTTGGTGAGAGTGTAAATTAGTTCAATCACTGTGGAAGACAATGTGGCGATTCCTCAAAAACTTAAAAGTCAGAAATACCATTCGACCCAGCAATCCCATTGCTGGGTATATACCCAAAGGAATATAAATCATCTATTATAAATAAAGACACACATATGCATATGTTCATTGCCGCACTATTCACAATAGCAAAGACCTGTGATTCTTCAAGTGTGGTCTCCTGGATGGCGGCAGCAGCAGCAACCAGGAACATTTCACAAGTGAAAATTCTTGGGTCCCATCCCGGACCTACTGAATCTAAAATTCTGGAGGTGGAACGCAACCACCTGTGTGTTAACAAAACCTTCCGTGTGATTCTGGGGCATGCTGAAGCCTGAGAATCACTACTTTAGACCAAGAAACTACTTCTGATGTGGCCACCAAGCTTAAGATCTTTCATGTACTCAAGTGTCTTTCAGTTTCCTTTAGTGAATCTGATGGGAACTGAAGAAACTTTATTTAATGCAGTAAATGTATCCTAGATCATCCTCTTAAGTTAGTCTAATCATAAAAAAGTCAGCCTCAAAGAAACCTACTACAGTGGGCACTCCAACAAAATAATGACTAACCCTTGCATTATTTCATATCCATTTTCTCATTCTGCCCACATTACAGCCCCAGAAGGTAAGTCATTTTCAAGATGAAGAAACGGACTAAGGAAGGTTAATTTCCTTGCCCAGGGTTACATATCAAGGAGTAGTGGAGCTCATGGAGTCTATACTGTGTCAGGGCTATGGGCATGATGGGGGACCATGGGGGGGAATTCTCTCACCACCCTTCTGTAATTATATCACAAACACCTCAACTAATCATCTCTTTCTGCTAAAGAAGTGTCTCTGACTTGGTGAAATTCTCAATAATTTTCTTTCTTGAGGAGTCCCTCTTTGTAAGAGCAATTTTAATCAAATCTCCCATTAACTCTATGGCTTTGTAACAAAAATGATTCAACAGATGAGTGTGCAAACCAGGCAGTCCATCCTAGGAGAGAAAAGCCAAGGGTATGAAAGGGGGATCAAGTAGCCACCACACCGAACTTGTCAGGTTTAGACACAAATGGTCTCTTCGCGAGTTCTTGTGAAATGAGATATATATTTTTAAGATGCTCCTAAGCCCGCTCTTTACTTTTATTGCAATATTTCTAATCACATATAAATATTTGCCCCCATTAAATCCCATCTGTATTAGTCTGTTCTCATGTTGCTAATAAGGACATAACCGAGACTGGGTAATTTATGAAGGAAAGAGGTTTAATTGATTCACAGTTCACAGCTAAGGAGGTCTCAGGAAACACAATCATGGCAGAAGGGGAAGCAAACACATCCTTCTTCACCCGGCATCAGCAAGGAGAACTGCAGAGCTAAAGCAGGGACAGTGCCTTATAAAACCATTAGATCTCATGAGAACTCACTATCACAAGAACATCATGGAGGTCAAAGCCCAGTGATTCAATCACATCCCGCTGGGTGACTCCTACGACTCGTGGGGATTGTGGGAACCACAATTCAAGATGAGATTTGGGTAGGGACACGGCCAATCATATCACCATCCAATTTTGCTTCCTTCCTAACCTATCCTGAATTCCATGGATAGTTATTTCAACTACATTCAACTTTCTCAATTCCCCCTTGTCCTAGCAAACACACACTCCCCTCCTGCCCTGGATAAATTCACTGTTCTCTTTGCTCCAGTTCCTAAACCATCATCCACTCCCAAATTAAAGTGCACAGTCATGTTTTGGATCAGGTTTCCTTAAAATCTATACTTTCCTGGGCAAAGACTTCGTGACTAAAACACCAAATGCAACTGCAACAAAAGCCAAAATTGACAAATGGGATCCAACCAAACTAAAGAGCTCCTGCTCAGCAAAAGAAACTATCATCAGAGTGAACAAGCAACCTATAGAATGGAGAAAATTTTTGTAAGAAGTATTAAGGAGTATTGACTCACGTGATCACGACGTGAAGTCCCACAATAGGCCGTCTGCAAGCTGAGGAGCAAGGAAGCCAGTCTGAGTCCCATAACTTCAAAAGTGGAGAAGCCGATAGCGCAGCCTTCAGTCTGTGGCGAAGGCTCAAGAGCCCCTGGCATGCCACTGGTGTATATCCAAAAGTCCAAAAGCTAAAGAACTTGGAGTCCGATGTTTGACGGCAGTAAGCGTCCAGCACAGGAGAAAGATGAAGGCCGGAAGACTCAGCCAGTCTCTTTGCATAGCAAGAGTGACCTTTACTCTCATTCCCAACAAGTTACTCATCTCCATCTGAGACCACCTGAGCCTGGACTTTATTGCCCATACCACTATCAGGATTTTGGTCAAAGCCATTCAATGAGCCTCTAGGAAGTTCCAAATTTTCCGACATCTTCCTGTCTTCTGAGTCCTCCAAGTCTCTAGGAAGCTCCAAACTTCTCATTTTTGTCTTCTTCTGAGTCCTCCAAACTGCTCTGACCTCTGCCTGTTACCCAGTTCCAAAGTCACTTCCACATTTTCGGGTATCTTTACAGCAGTGCCCCACTGCCTGGTACCAATTTACTATATTAGTCTCTTCTTATGCTGCTATGAGGACATACCCAAGACTGGGTAATTTATAAAGGAAAGAGGTTTAATGGGCTCACAGTTCAGCATGACTGGGGAGGCCTCAGGAAACTTACAATCATGGTGGAAGGGGAAGCAAACACATCCCCTCTCAAGCGGCAGCAGGAAGGAGCAGAATGAGTGCCTACTGAAGTGGGAAGTGCCTTATAAAACCATCAGATCTCATGAGAACTGACTCACTATCACGAGAACAGGATAGGGGAAACCTCCCCCATGATTCAATTATCTCCACCTGGTTCCTCCCACAACATGTGGGGCTTATAGGAACTATAATTGAAGATGAGATTTAGGTGGGGACACAGCCAAACCATATCAGCAATTAAGAGGAATGCCTACAAATTCACACAGCAATGGAAATGAAATTCACAGACATATAAAGAAAAGAAGCCAGACACAAAAGAGCATACACTGTATAATTCCATTTATATGATGTTTAAGAATGGTCAAAACTAATCCATTGAAAATGTAACCCTGGCAGTGGTTGCTCTGGAGGTGGTAAGATTGATAGGAAAGGAACATAAGAGAACCTTCTGGGGTTACAAAAGTAGTTTATATTTTTATCAGGAGTGTGGGTTACAAGGGTGTATGTATTTTGTCAAAATTCATAGAACTGTAAGATATGCATAGTTTGCTATATGTAAGTTATACCTCAATTTCGAAATTCCGAAAAGAAAAATTTATTGAAGTCTTTTACTAGCGCCTTCTCCCTCTTAAGTCAGAACTGCTTGGCAGAGCAGGAGGTGCAGGACTGGGGAAGGGTTAAAAGATTGTTGGGTGAGGCTGGAATTAGCACAGAGGAAGTAAGGTGAATTGAATGTTTAATAGCATTACACTAAGATGCCTGATGAATTTATCTCATAATGAGAGGGCCTGCCCTGAAGACTTGAAGTCTATAAGCTACAATCTCCTTTGGGTCATCTAAAGCTGGAAAAAAAAAATCACAAAGTTCAGTGGTTTAAACAGAAAATATTATGTTGTTGCTCACAGTTCTGTAAAATGACCCTGGCTTAGCTGGGCAGTAATTTACTGGTCTTACTGAAGTTTACTGGCTGTTTTCGGTTAGCTGGTCAGTGGGGGCTGAATTCAGTCAGAATCCTGGGTTACCTGGGTCACCTCTCTTTCCGTATAGTCTCAGGATCTCTTTCTCCACATGGATTTCTATAAGGTCTCTTCAACAGAGCTACCCTGTTTGTAATATGGAGGCTCAGGGTTCCTAACATCAGAAAAGTAGAAGCTGCTAGGTCCTGAGGTTTATGCCTATGACTGGCACAGTATCACTTCCTCTGCAGTCTATAGTTAAAGCATGTCACAGGACAAGTCCACATTCAAGAGAAGGGACTAAACAGAGTGTGGTTCATTGAGGGCCATCACTGTAACAAAATCTTACCAATATTTTGCATATATTGATTTATAACCATAAGAAAGCACTTCCGGGCCGGGGCGCGGTGGCTCAAGCCTGTAATCCCCTTTTGGGAGGCCGAGACGGGAGGCTCACCGAGGTCGCATGGAGATCGGAGACCCTCCTGGGCTTAACCACGGTTGGAAACCCCGTCTCTCTAAAAATACAAAAAAACTAGGCCGGGGCGCGGGTGGCGGGCGGCCTATAGTCCCAGCTCTCGGGGAGGCTGAGGCGGGAGAATGCGGGCACCCGGGAGGCGGGAGCTTGCAGTCAGCGAGATCGCGCCACTGCACTCCAGCACCTGGGCGACACAGCGAGACTCCGTCTCACAAAAAAAAAAAAAAAAAAAAAAAAAAGCACTTTCCAATAGGACTGCCCACATCTGTTTCTGAAACTCTTGATGTTGCCTAGTATTTCTAACTCCATCTTCTGAATAATATATCTGCTAAGATATAATAGGGCCCAGTTTTTTGGGGTACCACTCTCTTGCTCAGGTGACTTTGCATAAAGGAGAAAATTTACTTCCAAGTTCTTGACAGAACATCTTGGCAGAACATCTTTTAGCTTTCAGGTACTGACAATTATGATTTTAGGGAGCTTTTGCCCTTGCTCTGCCTTGTCTTTGCCTTCCATGTCTGGGTTTCAGAACCAGCACAGATTTGAGCTCTGGCTATTTTCAGTGGTGTTTACAAGGCTGCAGGTATTTGGCAAATAAGCTAGGATAAGATTTTGAGTTAACCTGAGAATTTTCCATGCTTCACATACACATACCTCCACATTTCTTATGGGAACCTTCTACTTATTTCAAGGCAGCAACTAGGGCAATTGGAGCTCACTGCCTTGAAGAAGGGAGGCCACAGCCAAACAAAAGACAACAAAGGCATCAATTCTCAATCTTGAGTTTCAAAAGAGCCTTTTCAAAGCGCTGGCAAAGAAAATAGGTTGATAGAAAAAGTTGTTGAGTTTCAAAAGCTTGGCTTTTTTGTGCCAAAAGCCACATGCTATGAGAATTGGGGCTATTGAGTGATAACATATAAAACTAATGGTCTACTTCTGTACAGTCTGTAAAACTTCCAAGGGCTAAACTGAGGGAGGGGGATCTGAGGGGGAGCAAGAAACTTGCAGAGAGTATTCATGAGAAGAGATCATGAACATGATTCAGCTTACCAAAAACAGAAGGGTGGGTTCTCTCAAGTAGACTCTGAGATGGGGTTTGGGGTGCAAAATACTGATTTGTAATTAATGATTAGGAAAAGAAAAAGAAGAAAGCAGAACTGGGTTGAGGAAAAAGTTGAGCTGCACGGCAACCTTGATCAAGCCTTAAGCAGCAGGAACTCTGGAGCAAATAGTACTACCAAAGTGATTCTGTGTTGGGCAGAATGGCTGGACCTTTATACCCCCACCTTACTTAGTCACTGGGCACAAGCTGCTCTGGGAAGGGCATGACCTTGGGCAAGGTTCTTCATCTGCATCTGGGAGAAGCTGACAGCTGGAGACCATCTGCTGACTGTCCTCACTCCCTGCACCTGAGTAACAATATCTAGCATAAAGAGGGATCTGGGCAGTCGTTTATCTCTGTGTCTGCCACATTAATTACCTCCTCCCTGAGCTTAATCTCAGGCCAGGAGATAATGGAACACTTGAATAGGTTTGAAAAGCCTGAAGAAAGAACCTATGTAGAACTTCCCAAGTGTAGCCCAAAAGCAGTAGAGTGAACTGGAAGCAGAGAGGAAACGTGAATAAGACACACAGAGGCTCCAAAATAGCTCTTTCAGTCTTGTATGGTCCCAGACTGCCATGGGAGAGTGTGCAAAAGTTTCCGAAGTGCCTGTGACCCCAAGAGGGTCCGGCATTGATTAATAAAGGGTCAACCATGGACTGCTTGGACCAATGAACACCTGGAGTTGACGGTGGAGCCCAGGACATGTCAGCTTATTAAAATGAGATTAACAAAAGACCATATAGAACAAAGTTCTTGGTAGATTCCAAGCAATGACAGATGCCAGCCATAAACCAAGTCTCCCTCTCCTTTTTTCTGACAGAGGCTAGGATTCTATAAGACCCCTCTGAGCTCTGTGATTTCCATCAATTTAGATACATCTCAGGTCTTAAGCAGAAAAAAGGGGTAGGGAAAACCCAAATTGACTGAGTTTAAACTTGAAGTGACAGAGAAAATCCTAAGTGACTGAGTTCCTTAAATAGATTGAGTTTTCTGCCGTTAGACAACATGGGGGCTTTAGGTAGCTACTAAGTTCAATTATAAGAAAAAGTATTTAAAAGTTATATTTTAATTCACATGCATCATGGATTGAAAATTCATGCTGCTATATAAATATGAAATGATCAAAGAAATAATTATTGCATTAACCAGTAGAAGAGACAGAAATGTAAAACAACAGAAAGATTCAAGTTTACTCTTGGCCAAGTGCATGGCACAAGTGAGGATGGTATCTTAAAATCCAGACACTGCTGGTGCAGTTGATATTGGTAGATAATTTCTGTAAAGCAACTTGGAAATATATATATATACATACATATATATCGTATATAATCAAGAATATATAATCACACACATATATAAGCACACATATATAATCAAGAACCTTAAGTTATTTATTTTTGCAATTTTACTTTTAAGTAGGAGGCTTAAGAAAATAACCAGATAGCATTCTGAATGCCGTACAAAGAATAGAGAAAGCAAGGAAATGGGTTAGGAGACTGATCTTACAAGATTCTGGGCAACAAACATTAGCATTTTGCACTTGGGTGATGGCAGTAGAGATGGAAGACATAGCAAATTGGATTTTTTTTGGAGGTAGAGGTGAGACTGATGGACTAAATGTGTGTGAGGGTTAAAGGTATGACTTTTAGATTTGGCTTAAGCAGTTGGGTGGATAACAGTGGCGTTTACAAATATTGGGAAGATTGGAGAAGGAAACCTTTTTGCAGAGAGAGGGTAGAAAGCAAGAGATTTATTATGGCCATATTGAGTTTTTGATGCTATTAAATATCTGTAAGGCTCTGTCTCTTTGACATCTAGTCTGGAGCTTGGTGGAGAGGACAGAGCTGGAGATATTAATTTGACACTCACGCACATGAAGACAGCATTTAAAGCCATCAGACTGGATGAGATCATTTACTGAGTGAGTTACTGAATGTAGATATAAAAGGAATCAACTGGATGATAGGATCAAGTGTATGAGATTATTACAGATTTTTATTTGCTTCTTTATTGTTTTCTATATTTTCCAAGTTTTCACAATGAAAATACATTAGTTCTATAATCAGAAAACAAGTAAAATTATAATAGATCTGCTGCTGCCACTCAGAAACACATCTGTACAACTCCTTGCTCTTTTTCCACCAGAAAAAACATTTCGCTTAGTTGGGCCTTAAAAATCTAAATGTGCCGGTTTAGTTGGGAATCTCTGAGACAATGTTTGCATGAAAATCAACATCTCACCTCTTCTGCAGTGCAAATGAGCCACTCATCCTCTCATACACTCCCCTAACCTGCATCTCGCTGCTGATTGAACCTGTGCCTAATTATGTGTTGCTGCTTGAGTTCTGAAGTACGTAATAGCAATGTTTATTTGCCAAGATTGACAGTGATGACTAAGTAATTTTCCTCTTCATGGTTTTTTCTGTTTTTAAGTGAAATAGAGGGTAGCTCTGCCTGTCATGCTATTACCCCAAGAGAGTTGGTGGGGTTGTCCCTGGCTAGTGTGAATCAAGGCAAAAACCCAGATATCTCCAGAGCAGTTTGTCAGAAGCCCTAGTGAGAGCGATTTTCCATAATTCATTTGGCATGACTTTCAGGCAATGGTAAAACGGTTTCTTGGCCTGAACATTTATTCATTCAACTGAAATTCACTATGTCCCTTCATTGTTCCTGGCCCTACATGCTAAACTGAGACACAAAGATAAATATGACCTTGTATATGCTCTCAAGGAATGCAAATTCTAGTGATTCAATTTGAATTCAGTTTATTAAGGGTAATGATGAGGGAAGTGTGGGATAACACAGGAGTGCATAACCAGAGAGAGGGGTATGGTTCAGGGTCAAGGCTACTTGGAAAGGATAAAATAGCTAACATCTATTGAACTGCCAGGCACCGTTCTTCATGCTTTACATGGATTAACCCATTCATTCCTTCCAACAACCTGTGAGATAGGTACTCACAGAATAATAGGCTATTATTCTCATTGTATGGGAGAAAAACTTGAGCCACAAAGTGGTTAAATCTTAGAAGAGTATTTAAAGTCAAAGAGAAACTAGTTAGGCTGGGGGTGGAGGGAAGTGTTCTCAGCAGTTGGAGCAGCATGTGGAAAGGTGTGAGAATGAAGTCATTGAGGGATTTCAGGTATTCATTAAACTGGCATTCATGTTGGGAAGAAGTTCAGGGGAGGGGGCCAGAGAAAAAGATCAGAACCCAAACCCTTGATGGCATCGCTGAGCTGGTGATCCTGCTGCATGGTGTATCTGAATTCTGATTTTCTGGGGGAGAGATGGAGCTGGAGGTTTTGAGATGTTTTCAGAAAGGTAGTGACAGAGTCTGATGTGCCTTCTTTCAGGCTGCTTTATGTGGTCTGGTTGGACTGGAGGAAACCAGATAGGAAGTGGTTATAGTGGTCTTGATAAACAACAAAAAGTAACCTACAGCCACCTGGAGTGAGTGTGGACAGAGGCTGATGGATTCAAGGGGTCTCGTGCAGTAAACGATTGGACCTGGGGACCTATAGGAGGTGAGGGTCTAATGTGAGGAGTCAGAGCCAATGTCCAGGTTCCTCCTTGGGTAACTGGGTAAATGGCGGTGTTTCCTTGAGACCAGGAGACCCAGGGGAGGAGCAGGTCTTGTGTAGACAGATGGTCTGTGGGGTTTGTTCCTTGAGGTGCTTGAACTTGGGTCTCTGGGGAACAGGAGAAAACAATGCTCAAGCAAACTGTCAGAAATACATGAATGTATGTAGATGGAAACCCAAATGCAGGAACAAACCAACCGACCAACAAACACCTCTCAACCTGCCTCTTATCTGCAACCTGAAATTTCAGCATTTTCCTGAAAACTAAAGGGGAGGAAGATCTTAAAGATGTTCTTACAAGCAAAGGGTGGTAAATAGAAATTAATTGGATTGCACTTGTTATTAGTGTTTTAATACGTGTTAAATGTCACTGACATTTTGCACCTTTTTAAAGACTCTATTTTAGGAAAAACGTGACACTTATATTCATGAGACCTTTCCTAGGTTTATTGTTGATGTTTCCTCCTCTTCCTCCCACCCTCTGTTCTCTGTAAGGTCTTAATTTCTCTAAACCCAAATTCTCCTGTCTGACAGTTCAGCAGCCCATTCTTTCTGGTAGGGAAGGCAGGTCTTTATTTATGAATGTCCTGTTTCACAGATAAGGAAAAGGAGACTCACAGAGAGTAAGTGATTTTCTCATGGTCTCAATCTGAGTCAACAGTGGAGCCAGTGTTTCAGGACAGAACCTTTGGGTCCCAAAGGCCCATGTTGTCATCCACCCTCACCAGCTCCCTGAGAAGTAGGTTGGGTAGATATAGGACACAGGCTTGGAAGAGGGGCTGCACTCCCTTCATTGTTTCCAAGCAGAGTTTTCTGGTTCTTTAAAAATAATGAGCACTGAACAGTGTGGGTTGTAAGTAAGATAAGAGCAGCAGGTCTGCTGAGCTCCTTTTTAGAGTCAAGGAAATGGTCTGAAATGAAGCGATGCGGTGTTGCTTGCAAAAGTCTAGAAATGTTTTCACTTGGCTAGAGAAGTTTACCACTATCCTCTCTGAGCAAGAGGATGGTTGAGAGAGAAGCATCAGATTGGACATGGTTCTATTGTTTCTTAAGTGGAGGACATTTCAATGCCAGGAGAGGTGCCATGAGAGCTTCAGCCCCTCCCACTTCGTTGATGGAGTTCCCCATTGAAGTAGTTTCTAGGAGCACCAAGACACACTTATTCATTTACCAAATAGTTATTCAGCACCTATGTAAAGTGTACTCCTAGTCGCTTAGCCTACCTCTGGCTCTACTTTCCTCCTCTCTAATTAAACCTAGATTTTTTTTTATATCTCATTCCTGTTCTTGACAGAAATCATAATTTGCCTGAGACAATCAGATGATGGTGATTACCTGCCAAGGACTGTATTGGTGGGCCAACCTAAATTGACCCAATCAGATTACAAGGAAGGTTTTATAGACTACGCTTGGGAAAGAGGTTTCCCTCTTTTCTCTTCTAGATATGAATCACAAAGTATGTGGTGTTGAGGGTCATGCTGTGACCACAAAGGCAACCAAGGGTGGAACTGAATTGATGATGGCCAGATAAAAAGATCAGAACCCGAACCCTTGATGAGATCATTGAGCTGCTGATCCTACTGCATGGTGTATCTGACTTCTGATTTTTTTGAAGTTACACATTTCCTCATTGTTTAAGCCAGTTTGAGTTTGAGTTGGGATCTGCTATTACTTGCAGCACAAAGCATCCTAACTAAATCAATGACTTCCTTGTTCCAGGCACAGTGCCCGGCCCTGGAAACGCTAGTCGATAAGACACAATCTTTGCTCATTGTGGAGTGAGAGAGGCATACAAGTGAGCAGAACACTTCAATTCTTACTTATCAGTTCAGTGCAATGATCTCAGTGAGCCCTGAAGGCTATGGGAGCACCTGGGAGGGAAGCCTCATTCAATCCTGGGGACAAGGGAACCCTTCCTAGTGGAGGTGGCATTTAAGTTGAGACCTGAAGGATGAGTGAAGATTCACTGAAGACAGAAGATTCACTGACAAGATGTGCTTTAAATCTGAGAGAGGCAGGATCAGATTTAAATTCAGAAGAATCCCTCTAGCAGGCCATGGAGTAGAGAGTGTTTTACCCTCAACTGCTTATGCATATTGGCTCCCAGTGCTCCCTGAACACTTAGGGTCAGGCAGCTCAGTGTGTACTTCATCAGTAAATCTTGGGGAGAGGGAAGCCCCTTTTCTAACCCTCATATACATGTTATGAGGATTAAATAAAATAACACATGCAAAGAATTTAGCTCCATGCCTCTTTCATAGTCTGTGTGCAATTGATGGTAACCACCACCACCATCATCATTGTTGTAGTTTTTAATTCTTTAGTAACGTAGGATCTTTGTTTCCAAGAACTCTCAAAGTGTGATTTGGAGGTCAGTTAGGCTCTTCTAGCATCTTCGCAAGGTTCATAAGCAAGAATCCTGCAGTGTTTACATTTAAACCAGGACAGTGACTATATTTCTAAATCTAATCATAATCAATAACCAATTTAGGATAATTAATAGAAACAAGACATCTCATGGCTACTTAGTCAAACATGACCATCTATCACTTGGGAGGCCTCTTCACAGACAGTGTCAGGTGTGGGGTGGTGGGATGCATGGTGACTGGCTGGAACTTTTTAAGTATGAGAAACTTCCGCAGTGGCAGAAAAGTATTTGCAGAGCAATACTTCTGTTTCTAGAAGACTCAAACAGAGCTGCAGTACAGAAAAAAAAAAAAAAAAAAAAAAAACTAATAAATGAGGGTGGCACTTGCTCAACCAACTATACAGAGTGAGATTATGAGGCTCCCTTGGGCCACACCTCCTTTCAAAGGTCAGCACTGAGCTTCTGCCTCACTTCTCCAATAGTCAGGCTGCAAATACTTACAGAGCAGCCCTGCAACAAGCCAGGTATGCTCATAGGTGTGGGAATACAACAGGAAGCCTGAGAGAGCCCCTGCCCTCAAGGAGTATGCATCTCACACTCTGCAGCCCTCCTCTGGCCCAGATACTGCTTTATCACATGGCATGTTCACAGTGGATACTTTTATTCCCCTTTCTATGGGTTAAAAAAACTAAGGCATAAAAGAGGCTAAATAGCACCCCAGGTTTCGAAGCTCATAAGAGAACTCAAACCTGGCTCTATCTGACCCCAGAGCCCGTACTGTAAGGTCTACCCATCTTCCATCATCATACTTATGACGGAAGAAATCAAGCCATTTACATTTCTGCAAGGCCAGCAACAGAAAAATCAGTGGATGTAATAGAGATGTACTAAAATCAGTGGCCACATATCAAGTGTCTACCACACACCAAACACATCATAGTCTCTCTAATCTGTTTTTATTTTAAGCCACCTTAAGGAAGGAGATCTTACTGTCCTTTCTTTGCAGATAGGGAAACAAAGGTTCCAAGTCATTAAAGAATTAACCACAATAACAATGAGAATGATGATGATCAATTATACCAACTGAGCACAACCTATGGGAAAGGCCTTACTTATTGTATTTAATCCCTATAACATGTATGTGACTAGGTACTTTTATGTCTATAACTTTTATGTCAAAAATAGATGGAGAAACTGAAGTGTGGGAAGGTTAAGTGCCTAAGGCCGCACTGTAAATGGAGCAGTCAAGATCTGAATACGATAAGTTGGCTTCAGAGACTCCACTCTTAACCAGGCTGATGCCCCGTCAGGGACAGGACACAGAGGCAGGGCTTCCCTGCTTGACAGGCTACCAGAAGCCAGAGTCTTGGGGAGATGTAGATGGGCCCAGCCCTGCATCTGCAATCTTCCAAACAGCCCCCTGGAGGAGGTTCTTCTAGCTCTAGGGAAAGGTCAGAATTTCAATCTCATGTTTTCACACATCTTAAATGGATTTCAGAAGTACTGGGGCTGCCCCGGCTCCTCTCTTTAAACAATGTGGTTAAGCTGCTGTAGCATTGCTAGCGACTGCATTCCTCCTGCATTGTGATGTGGTTTTTGGAAGTCATGCATGCAGTTAGCTAAACCAAACTAAGCTGTTTCATTAATGGGAGCAAACTCAAGAGAGAAATTGTGAATAGAAAAAAGGCAAGTTTGCTATCCAGCCCTAATTCAAAAAGCCAGATAATTAGGTAGGCGGGGAAAGGTAGTGTCCCCTCGGATTCCTAGAGTGACTCTCTCTCTCTTTTTTCTTTATTAGGTGGTGGTGGTGTGTGCGTGCTTATCTGCATTTGTGTGTGTGTGGAGGGATGTTGTGAAAGAAGTTGCAGCAAAAGATCTATTACTCTGGACTCTCTGGGTAAGCTTTCTCTGTCATATGAAGAGCATAATACTGACTAATCGGGTTCAGCTCTGTTCAGCTTCCTTTTCCTTCCACCAGTTCTCTTCTACACAGCCCTCAGCAGCAGCTCCAACCCTTCACCTCTCTGCCTACTCATCCCTCTCCTCTGACTTCGGATCCCACCTCAGCATGAACCCCGTCACTCCCTGAACCTTTCACCTACATGGAGAGGAGAGCACATTCCCTTTGCTCTTTCTTCCCTCTTCATCTCTCAAGCCAATTGTTCTCCTGTGCCCTGTATCCAGTAAGTTTGCTTGTCAGTTCCCCTACAACTGCCATGGCTCCTTCTTTCCAGTGTGATAAACGTGTCGAAGTCACATGTATTCTGAAAAACAGTCTTCCCTTAATCCTATCTCTCTCAAGCTACCTTCCCACTCTTACTCACTTGCCTTCACCACTAAGCATCCTGACACAGTCTGCCCTGTTAGTCACAGCCAAGGGTCTCCACTCCCATCACAGCCAATTCTGGCTTTTCTCCCCTCCTCTAGCAGTGGTCACTGCTGCTGTCTATTATAATTTTCAGACCCAGGGTATCTCTTCATCCATTTCCTATCCACCTCTAGGCAAGGAAGGAGGAGGAGGGTCAAGGTGACCTCTGAAGGGGGAGTGTTGGTATTGAGTTCTCTGGCATTTTCTCAGAGAGAGCCTGGAGTTGCAGACAAAGACATTTTTCATCTACCAAGCTGCATATTTTACTTAGATATTTTAAAAAGCAATATCGAGCTCTGAAAGAAAATGTAACATTGATGCCAAATCAGATGAGAACTAACACTTGGTATCAACAGGAATATATTTGAATTTAAAAAGGCTAGCTGCATCTGACAGCAATGTGTCTCAGCTACTTAGAGGCTGAGTGGGGTGGGGGTGGGGGAGAGAAGAACATTTCACCATCCATCCATCCATCCATCCATCCATCCATCCATCCATCCATTTCTTCTACAGACATTTATTGAGTCCTGATTCAGGGCCAAGTTCTGTGCATGGCACTAGGGAGGCAACAACAAATAAGACAAAGAGAAGGGTGAACAGCAGTGGTTAAGGGAATGCACACTGGCTGCTTGAAGTGCTCCACCCCTCCTGAGCTGTGAATCTTGGGCAATTATCTAGCCTTTCACTAAGTGTTCTGATTTATAAAATGGAGCTAATAATAGTAGTCACTTCATATGTTTTTTAGGAGGACTGTAGTGGGTTCCCCCCACCCCCAAAGATACATGTACTTAGAATCAGTGACTTTGATCTTATTTGGAAAAAGAATCTTTGCAGATGTTATTAAGGATCTTGAGAGGAGATCATTCTGGATTAGGGTGCGTGCTAAGTCCAATAACAGGTATCCTTTTAGGGAAAGGGAAAAGACACAGAAGAGAAGGTGATGTGAGGAGAGATGGCAGAGACTGGAGTAATGTGTCTGTAAGCCAAGGAACACCAAGGCTTTCCCACAGCCTCCAGAAACTAGGAAAGAGGCACGAATCAGGTTCTCCCACAGAGCCTCCAGGAGGAACCAACCCTAATGACACCTTGATTTTCCATTTCAGGCTTCCAGAACTCTGAGAGGATACATTTCTGTTGTTTTAAACCACCAAGTTTGTAGTCATTTGTTACAACAGTCTTAGGAAAATCAATACAAGGATTAAATGAGATGATGTGTATAAACTATTTAGAACGACTCCTGGAACATAATGAGCCTTCCATAAATGTTTATTAAGATGGTGGATAGGTGATAGATAGGGTGATAGTCTATATCTTGTGACTCATAGGGAGGCAAGGAAGGCTTCACATCCGAAGTGACATTTAGGCTGAGTCTTCAATGGGAGGTAATTCCAGAAGAGAAAAAAAGTTTAGCACTCAAGATGCGTGCAGTGCGAGTTGTTTAGAAAGGAACTGACATTTTCAGGAAATGATGATCATGATATTTCAAGGCACTTTATAATTTCTATGATAGAATGCTATTCCCTATCAACTCCCAGGTCCTGCCAGAGAAGCTTACTGGAAACATTTTATCAATACTTCCTTTCCTATTTCCTTTCTGTTCTCTACCTGAGGCGAATAGAGAAGACAGTGAGATGGGAGAGGCTGATGTGATTCCTCATATTTCCCACCTACAATTTGGCCTTAAATAGCCCCCTCATAGCTCTGTGACACAATGTGACTGCTGGAGTCGAATTCTCCCTTCCAGAGGGCTTTAAGAAATCACCGGCTGAAGCTCAGTCAATATAGAACACAGAGGCTTCCATCTTACCATTGCTTTTGGAATTTTTTCACTCAGGAGGTTCAGTTAAAGAATGCAATTGCAGTGAACTTATCTTGACTTCAGCTGGCTATCACTTTACAGCAGTAGAAACTCCTTCCAGTTATAAATAACAAAAAACCGAAGTAACAGTGGTTTAAACAAATGTCTTTCCCCCTCCCAATTCCATCTCAGAAGAAATTCAGGATGAGTCCAATTAGGCTTCTACAGCATAACCACAATGCATTTAGGAACCCAGCCTCCTTCAACTTTCTGGGGCACCAGTAGGTCATACTTTAGAAAGCATCACACTTTCACACTCCTGTGGTCTCATGGTTGTAACATGGCTGCTCCATGTTCCAGAAAGAATAAAAAGGAGGAGAGGAGGTAGAAGGGGATGTAGAAGGGGAGAAGAATGCAATGTGGAGAAAAAGGTGATATCTATAATTGGAAAACAAAAGTTTCCCAGAAAGTTTCAGCTTACATTTCATTGGCCAGAAATGTGACATATGGTGTTCCTAGCTGCAAGGGAAGCTGAGAAATATATTTTTTAAAACTGGGTACATTACCATTCCAATTAAAATTAGGCTTCAACTAAGTAAGAAAAATGGGAGTGATAGCTATTGGGCAGGCAATTAACCAACCACCATTGCCTTTGTTAGTTGAATATAGTCTTTGTTAAACTTAAATCTGATTGTGTCAATCCCTTTTATTGAGTTCACAACTCTTACAGGCATCCCCACTTCTTTATGGAAACTCTTTGGCATGATATTGGACGCCCTCATGAATTCTCTGATCAACCTTTCTAGCTTTGGCTTATCTTCCTCTCTTGGCATTCCTCATCGGGTCATCCAATACCACTTGCCACTCCCAGAACACCAGGCTCAGCACTTTTCACCTCTATGATTGCATAAATGCCCCCTTTTCCACCTGGAATGTCCTCTCTCCATCACTTTTTCTTCCTGGCATATACTCCAGACTAGTCATTTAAGACTCTGTTCAATGGTCTAGCTTTTCCAGTGTTAACCACTCCCCATCCCTCAGGCGGCCAGTTCCTCCCTCCTCCTTGTTTCTGAATGACCTTATACTGTTTTGTGAATTGTCTCTGCAAGCCCCAAATGAAGTCAACATAAACAATTTATCATTGGTGCTTGCCATCAGTGTTGGCATCATAGTTTTCAGTAGGTCTTGGGCCATACAAAATTGACTAAGAATTCTTCTCCTTCTAATTAAGCACATTTTGTTGAGTCTTAACATCATTTTAGAGATAACTCAAATATGAAAATCCAGCCTCTCAATTGTGAATATCTGGGCTATGATAAAATATCTAGAAATTTTTATATTGCAATAAAAGTATGCAAAATGAATGGTTGAATATTGTTATCTTCATTTTACAAATAAGGAAACTAAGACAACGGGGTTTAAGTAGCTTGCCTGAAATCACACAATCAAGTGGGTCACCTGGGATTTGAATCCAGGTGGGCTGACTTTAGAACGTACATTCATGATCATGGTATTGCCCTCTCTTTTGTATATTCAAGGACATGATTAAGTTATTACTTCCATTCATGGCTGGTGTTGGTGCAAATTAATAATACCCTTTTGAATGCTAATTGTACCTTTGATAATTTATTTTAATGAAATTATCCAAAAGTGTGGCTGGGGATGCCATGGGCAAGATGTTGTCTACATTATTATTTATAATATTGCAAAATCTAAAAATCTAAATGTTCAATCACTCATGAGTTATATATTATAGTTATGTGTTTCCATTCAATGTTATGTAGTTTTGAACATTTTTAGTTGTGAAGACTCTATAGCAACATGGAAAATATACTATTAAGTGAAAAAAAGGACGTTTTAAAATTGATTAGAGCCATGTAAAAAGTGCTCAGGAATGAAACTAGTAGAAAACATTCCTGGATATGGATGTGGGAAGTAGGAAAGTGACTTTATTTTGATGTCTCCTCTAATATTGTCACATTAATAATTGTAAACATAAAGTTTTAAATTCCGAAGGTAAAGACTTCTCCAATCCTAAAAGCTCCACCTGTTTGCATGAGTGGAGTGTACACACAAGTGTACAAGTGAAAGGAAGTGAGAGATACTTTTGTTTTGCTAAGCTTATTCCTCTGAGAGGTATGCCATAATGGTGGCAAATAGTGAATCAATAAGTATAGTTGTAAGGAAAGAACATACAGTAAGTTTTGTTAAACTTAGGACTAAAAGACTTGACGAATGTATGTGAGTAACCAATTTCTTTTATGCCTCCCTAAGTCAAGTATGTTCTTTTGGATGGACAGAAAAAAACACATTTACCATCAAGACCATGTTTCCCAAGGGTTGCCACGATCAATGCAGAAGTGCAGTCAAAGCCTCACACCAGGAAGCTAACGGGTCCAGCAAGCCCCAAACATCTCCAGTGGAAGTCACATCTCCAAATGTTGCATATCTATGCTCACTATTCACGAGCTGTCAGAAGACACATCTCACGTCTGTCCTGTTTCTTGATATAGCTAGCACCAAATATTTGCTCCGAAATCTTGGTTAAGTGCATGGGCAATGCGGTGGGATCAGCATCCTGTACCTTCCAAAGAACAGTTTCTTTCTCTACCAGTTCCTGACTACGGTGGAGGCTGCTTGGTCACGTGTTCTTCCTAAGCACACTGGAAGCTCATACACTTACCAGTCCCTTTGTGGACAGGTGGAACCATGCGACTAGATCCAGCCCATAAAAAGAGACTGAAAGTGATGTGTGCTACTTCCTGGATCAGGCATTTGAGTGGGTAAAACACTTCCAAGCTCTCAGCATTGACCTTGAGATTCATGTGTTGAGATGACAGCATCACCAGATGGAGCAACCCAGACCCCCGAGTCAACAGGTCTAGGACACCTCACAGACATTCACAGGGAATATGTGTAAGAATCAAATCTCTATGCTGCTAGGCCAGAGATTTCAGGATTTGCCTCGTTGCAGCCCCTACCATGACTTATATAGCAATAAATTCCATTTATTTCACATAAACAAAGTGAGAATATGGATTAGACATGAACTCAGTAAAAGCATTGTTCATAAAATATTTCATGGAGACCATGTTTACTGCAGTGAAGTCCATTAAGTCACTTTCTCTCCTTTCTGAAAACATACAGGAGAAACTTCTCAACCTGCAGTCCTTAGAAAAGGTTGAGTATCTGTTGAGTATTTGAATATAAAACGTTACTCAGAACGCGATCTTATTGATAGGGATGGGGAGGAGGAAGGGTGAGAACCAAGTTTTTGGAATGAACACTGAACAAATGATCCAGGAGCCATACTTCTAACACTGGCAGAGGCAGATAGTGTAATAATAATCTGAGTTAATAATTATGTTGTTGATTTTAATTTCCTTTTCTTCTAGGCTTCAGGACTATTAATTTTTCCATTGATTTATAACAGGGTAGCTCAAAGAATAAGCTAATGGTGACAATTACAACTGCAGGATGTGCAGTAAGGTAGTTTGTGGCACAGGCTTTCATAAGCAAGTGGGGCAATACTGAAATGGATCCTGTGCAGTGGGTGTGACTTGCAGTTAGCTTAAAGTGACTGTGCTTGTGGATTCAGGGTCCCCAGATGCTGTTTAATCACTGGCACTTCCTCCTTCTGAAGTTCACACATCACTTTGTTTCACATTTTTGATGGAAAATATTCCTTCCCTAAAACTCCCTCAGTTAGTGATGAATACCTGATGCAGAAATACTAACATTTGAAAATCTCAGCTGAACCTCAACCTCACCTCAGCTTTACCTTGGCTTTCCATACCTGTGTAGATTCAATGACTTAAAATATCTCATGTACAAGCATTGAAAGATAGTGCTGTAATATTTCTAGATTTCCTATCTGTAGTCATATCTGTAAATGATTTACAACAGATGCACATAGACACATGTGAAAAAAATTCTTTATTAATTTCTCACATTTCATTACAAAATGTATGTTGCAAACAACTTGAATAACCTACTTGTGGTTTTTTTGTTTTTTTTTTTTAATTTTGTTTTGTTTTAAACCCTTGGCTTCAAGGACTCAGGGTCTCCCTATCTTTTATGAAGTTTTGGGAAACACTGGTTACTAGAGTCAATAGGTTATCATTTTGCTATTTATTTTCTTCTCTCAAGCTCTGAAAAAAATGTCCTCTGTATAAATTAAACAACAACAAAAAATGTTGTAAATTCTATGTCATTACAGTCAACAGAATTATAATAATGCATCCAAAATGTGCGGCCACAAAATATCAGGTATATGTTTGAAAAAGAAAAAAAATGACATTCTAGCCTTGTTAAAAGGATAATGGTCCCATATTTTTATTAACAGGTTAGCAAAACAAAATCCAATGGATTACAATATTTACATGTTATTTGAAAAATAAAGTAGTGATTAAAAGCGATCGTCACAATTATGTTTCTTTTTTTTTTTTTCTCGTTTCTTTCTTTTTTGTTGTTTTTGGGTAAACCATTACCAAACACCCAGAATTCCAGGTATGGAACTGGTTTAATACATTTGAAATGAGGCAATTAAAACAAATATAGACACAAATGAATTCTTTGTCTGGATAAGTTCAGCACTTTCCCCATTTTCTTGGGGTTTCCACATGATGTGCCCCCATCCGCTTAAAAAATTAAATACACCCTACAAATAAAATTCTTAACAGTAAGAAAATAAAAGAAGAACATGCTTTTCAAGTAAGCACTTATTCCACAAATGCAACATCTTTCCATGGATTTTATTTGAAGCTGTGTGGGACACTGTCATCTCAGCAATTCCCCTTCCCTTTCTTCCCTCCCACCCTCCCACAACCCTTCCAAGTAAAAAAAAAAACAAAACATGAAAACCAAAGGACTCACACATGCACACACACACATACACACACACACACACACACACACGCACATCCAAGCACACGCACACACGGGCTTCTAAAACCTAGGCTTCAAGAAAAGTTCTTTTCTATTTTTTGGAACGAAACCCTTTGTTCACAATCAGAACATATTATAAATGTAAGCTTAGATTTCGTCTAAGCTGCTCCCTCCTGAAAAAGCTGATATGGGGGACAGAGCAGCTGGCAGCTAGACTTAAAAAAAAAAAAAAAAAGAAAGTAGTTCTCCAGGCTCCTTGTAGGATATATGTTATTTCTTGTCCACTCTCACCAAAGGGATGGGATTCTAGCACATCCCCTCGTCCCCTAAATAAATGAAAACCCCCCGTAAAACACAAATGCCAGCAGAAACAAAACACAGATTTTAAAATCACACACAAAAGCCAGCCAATCCTAACAGAAATTATTTGTGTGAGACGGATAATGCGTGAATTTGACAGGCAACAAAAGGGTGAGGAGGACCTCCTCGTCTGGCCCACAAGCTGCATAGCTGTGCCGAAAGTTTGGTTCTTTAGTTAAATTAAAAAAAAAAAAAAAAAAAGAAAGTTAACTTCTTTGTTATTTCCATGTTTAAAATAAAAACATTCCTATTCACAAAAAACTAAATCTCCCTTGCCCGAAATTAAAACAATAACAACACACACACGAAAAACAATTCATATGAAAAACTGAATTGTGCTGTGTTTGTAACACTCAAATTGATAGAAAATAAACATGTGGCAAACAAAACTCCACAATCACCTTAAAATTAGCTCACATGAATCTACCAAATTCTAAATTATAGTTGAACACTAATAAACAGCTTACCTGGAATAAAGGATGACAATTCACAAACAGTTATCTAATAATTAAAGTCTGTTTCTTTTTTTTGTTTTGTTTTTTACTAAAATAATTAAAAAAATCACAGTATTTTAAGAAATAAAACCCACATGGGGATTTTAAGCACAATTTGTGTTCCTTTCTTTAAAACTCTTTTTTTTTTTCTCCATTCACCATCTTGCCCAGCAGTTCTCTCTACATTTAACCACAACGACGACAGGTAGTACTGACAAATGCAGAGAGTTCCCTTGGTTAAGTTTGAGGTACTAGGAAACAGGTGACTGTTTTATGCAAAGCAGTTTTTTTTTTTTTGTTTTCTGTTTTTTGTTTTTTTCCCAAAGCGGCTGCAGTTAGGTCTTGAAAAGCTTAAGGTATTAAAACTAGAAAACGCACCAAAAGTTGTGCGTCAAAAGTTGCTCCCCAATGGTAAGTCTTCTACTGTCACGGAGCTTCTGTTTCCATATACTGTCCAAGACCACCACAGGGTGCACCGTACCCTTGGGAGGTGCTTCCATATTCCGCAACAAATGAAACTTCCATGATGAAGATCCGGAAGAAAAGATGTAGTGATGGAAAAGGAGCCACATATTCCAACCATTTAAATAACTTTAATTTACATACTCACTCACACAGGTACCAGTGCTTTGAAAATAGATTGTTCAGTCCTAAAAAGCAGCTTTGTTCTGTCTTCTCTTTTCTGTCCCTCCCTTCTCAGCCCAAGCCAGCCCTCCCACTTTTTCATCACTGTTCAAGTAAGGTTTGATTAAGGATTTCACCAAACGCTTATTCTTTTTTGGCCTCTGCATTCTCCAGGAGAGATTTGTCGGCAGTTACTACACAGATGGCTACTGTTTCATTCTTTAGGGAAAAGTCTATCCCAATGGCCTCGTCATCTTCCTTTTCCTCTATGGAGGGCATTTTAACACTGTTCTCCATGATCTCTTTTGGGTGGATTTCTTCTCTGCTCACCTGCTTGGTGTCATTCAACGCCCTGAAAAAACATTTATCGAAGAGACAGATGAGTATAGTATATATATTTTCTTATTAAACAAATAAATAATAAAAACCCTCAAGTGTCTTTATTTTCCTGATCCTATAAAAGCCTTGGGGTTTCCTTTGAACAAATGCCATGGTGTATGACAAAATACCAAGTGATTCATCCCTGCTATGTTTTGCTTAGGTCATATATTTCTGTATCTTAAAGATTTAAACTTACAGAAGTATCCATTATTATATTATACATTGATTACACCATGTTTTGTTTCTAGATAAGCATAATCATTTTATGTTACTTCCTCTACTGGATCATCAGTGGTAATAGCAGGAATTGTCTTATGCTCAAAGTCATCAGCTGAACCCAGAAGCTTGGAGATTTGGTTATATTTATTAAGTCTAAAAGAGTAACTCAGGTACTAAAGATTTATTTGTCAGGTCCTGAAACAAATCATGAAAACAAACTAAAAGCAAAAACTTAAAGATGGAACCCATGTCTTGGGAAGCGTGGTTATATTCTCTGAGGTCTAGACCCTTGAGGCTTCAGGGATCAAGCTTCAGGCTTCATATCACCACACAAGCCATGTTTCCTCCTGAAAAGACCACATCCTCGGTTCTTTCTGTGTCTGGTGGACTAACGGTGCCTTGTTGAGGGGCTGATTTTATGTTCAGGAATCTCATAAGTATTTTACAAGTATGCTCTCACCTACCTGGGAGGCAGGCAGAAGCTAGCTCTGTCCCCAAGGCAGTACATGGGAATGTTCAGGGCCACTCAGGGAATGGTCAGTCACAGAGGCAGGACAGAAGCCATATCTTTTGACTTCGATTCACGTTCTATTATAGAATGTCATGCTAATGAAAACTAAAGGGACATTGGCTGGAGAAAACACTATACTTCTGCACATGGGCTTGAGTGGGACTGGTCGTTAATAAAGATGATTTTTTTCCTTATTTGACTTGCGGCTGGGTGACCATTTTAAAAAACAACAGAAAAGGAGAAACTTGGTTCCTCACTATTGCCTCTCCTCCCATGGCCCAGAAATGTGACACAGAGGGGTGTATATACTGTCAGGGGAACCAAAACGAGAGCCCTTCCCTCCCTCCCTACCTCTTGCTTTGGACAAAGGCATCCTTGAGATGGCCCGACTTACATGCCGTGTCTCAGCACATGTCTTTCCCACTCAGAGCCCTGTGAAAACGCCCGTCCACAAAATTCACATGGAAAACGCTTCTCAGTGTTAATAGCAGCCCCGTGGTCAGAAAATCTCATCAGCTCTGCAAAGAGAAAGCAGAAGTGTTACCTGTGTGCTGTGGGAATCAGCAGAATAGGTAAGTCAGCATTCATTAGGATACCCTCTCTCCTACCTTCACTGATAAAGCCATGCGGTGAAAGCAATTTCCAGATTCCTTACTTTTTCTTAGGTTTCCCCCTTAGGACATTTTTTGAATAGCATTCAAGAACTGTTTCTGGTTCTTGGGCCCCGACACCTCATTTCTCCTCACCTCCCCAAAGCTTCTATCACATAATCTGGGTCTTTCTTGACTGAAGAGCCCCTTGCCCATTCCAAAGGAATCTGAGCATTATTTTTTCCAATTTATTCTCTCCTTTGTGTGATGATTTATATCAGTGCCTCATAGGTTAGCATCTATTCATTTCCTTTTTGACACAGGTTTATCTTTGTTCACTGAAAAGAACATAGGCTACCAAAAGCCCTGGACCAGGTTATGTGTTGTGGACCTCAGGGTTTCTACTTGTTCCAAGTAAGGCTGAAGGCTCATGTCTTGTGGTCATCCATTATAGGTATTATAATCAATACCTTACAGGGCGGTTATGTGCACTGAATGAGATCTGCAAGCGAAGACTCTACCATGAACATGAATCTGGATGAGTGGGAACCAGTATGTGAACACATGTGCCCAGCTATTGAGAGATCCTGGCTAGCTGCCCGGCACCTACCCCTCAATTGGTGGTATTCATGAATACGGGGATACGCAGACATTTCTGGACGGTCTGTTGTAAACATCAAATACTGACTTAGTTGTTCTGTTTCCTCCATGGTACTAGGCACATGGTAGAAGTCTGATAAATGTGGATTGGCTGTTTAACTGTTTTCAGGCCATGTCTTCTGGCAAACTCAAAGATAAGAGCTTATATGGCCATTGTGTTAGCCTGAGTTCCTAGCCCATGTGTGTTTCATTATACCAGAGGGCCAAGTCTTCATGTAGGTAATAAATGGCAGGACTTTGCCAGTTCTGCAGCCGTGTTGCAAAGTGAGGGTATCGCATAGGGAAGTGTTGATCATCTTTACACTCTGATCACTCTGGTCCACACATACAAGACATTACAGGAAGATGCCTCCTGGTTGAAATGCCCCATCTAATAAGATTCTCAGGACGATGTTAACAGGATGGGGGGCTCTGTGATGCCTTAATCTTCAGCACAAACAGCTATGTGACTGGGGCCAGTTTTAACAAAAGATGAAACATTTTCTCACAAATTAAGAAGATCACCACACAAGCCATTAAAAATAATTGCACAGACTATCTTCCTTGATTCTTTTCATTGGAAATGAGACAGCACCATCTGCTCTGCGCATTAATTCCTTAGCAGGGATTATCTTGGGCAAGAAATCAACAGAATGCCTTCCTGACTCCTCCCCAACTGCATAATGAGAGGGGGGTGGGGAGGATTCTGCTGGGGTTAATTTTGATTTCTTCATGCCTGGATTCTTCTCTTTCAAATCATCCCTGAGCTTCCTAGGCAGGACCTGCAGCATGTCCATATTCAGTCCAGCGCTTGCGTTTAGAAAGGAGGTAGGGAGTGGGGTGGCTGCGACGCTGTGAATCCCCTAAACTGAGGGTATCTGATAAAAGTCTAAATTGCCAATAAGAGGAATAACATTCCTGGTACACTTGCTCCTTTACCCTTAATCTGTAAACAGGAAACCAGTCATCTGTCCTTTCCAATGGCACATAATAAGTTCCATCCTCAAAGGAGGAGGCCACTGGGCACTGGCCACTCTTCCAAGAGCTCTCCACCAGCCCGAGAGCTGTGCGCAAGCCACCTCCTGCCCTCTGCTCCTAGAAGCTGGGATGTCTGGCAGAAACGCCCGAGGCTATTGTGTACATTTCTTCTTCTTGCCAAGAATATACCTAGATGGTGGAAAGTTGATTCTGGGTCTATTCAAAGGAGTTGGGACAAAGGAGGCTGCTCTTTCAAGGATTGGTGAGGGGGAAGGGAAGGTTTAGGCTTCTAATTCCCATTAACATGACTGGAAGTTACTCATGTAAATCCCCCACCCTCTGAGAGGAATACGTGCTTCTCCACCCTGAGGGCTTTTTTGTTTTTTTCCCCCATGTAGTAAAGCTCATGAATGTGGATACTATACTTTTTCCAGTGAGAAGCGGGGACCCTGAAGTTCTTTCCAGCCAACCCACTCCAGTGTAATGCCACAGTGCCAAGTAGAAGGGGGCTGCCAAGTAGGGTAAAATGAGGAGGTCTGTCTCGTGTCCCACACACATCCCAACCACCATCTTCTAAATTCGAGTTTTCTTTCTTTCCTTTTCTTTTTGTATAAGGAGTCACAGGGGAGCAGAAGCCTAGAAGGTATTTTGCCTTTATAACGCTTATAACCTTTGAAATCACACATGCTCAGCTTTAGAGATTAAAAAGCCACAATAATATCCAATGAGAAATAATTTATTTTCAGAGGAGAAAAGGCAAGGCCATGGAGCATTATGAAGAAAAAGGAGTCTTTCTGTCAAAAGTATCCTCTCCCAGAAAACTCTGGTAGTAGTGCAGAGATGTTAAGAAATCATTGTGAAGAACATACTCATGAAATGGTTTGAAAAGAAAAAAAAAAAAAAAAAAAAAAGCCATGCTTCTCCGATCACAACCATTTCCCTTGTAAGAAATGGATTAATACAGCCCCTACTGATAAAAGTAATAAATTTATGAGAACAATCAACCTATATGGTAAGGATGTTTTATTTGTCCATGTCTTTTTCAGGTTAACTGTAGGCACAGGGTTTTTGAAAGGGTAGTATATCTTGGCTGTCATTTCCTGCTGACTGTCTTGATCAGGGGTTCAAGAGCCAAACTGGAACTCCCCTTTGCAAACCCATAGTCTTCAGCCCTGGCATCATGGTAGGAGGGTGAGTGCAAGTCAGGAAAAGGAACAGGGAACACCCTGGAGGGAAGTAGCCCACCAATAGGCTTCCTTTGTTTGCAGACAGAACAAGCAGAAAACACAAAGAAATTCTGCAAAACGGCTCCTTAGAGCAAGGTCCCAAAGGCTACTGAACCCACAGATTTCAGGGCCAGGTCCCCTTCAATGAAGATTACACTACTCGAGGCATTGGGAAAGTGATGTGTAGGGTAAGAAGAGGGCTTGCCTTTGGAGCCAGAAGATGTAAATTTGAATTGAATTTCATCTCCAGGGTTTATGTTTTTTTGTTGTTGTTTGTTTTGTTTTTTACTTTGAACATGCTCTTAAATTTCCTGGGTCCTAATTTTCCCATTTGTGAAATCACAAAAATAACACCTACATTGCAGGCTTATCATTTATTAGGTAACTGCTATATTCTAGGAACTCGGCGAAGGTCTTGTGTGTTATCTCATTTGATCTTTACAACAACCCATAGAACCACACCCTGGATAGCCAAAACAATCTTAAGCAAACAGAACAAAGTTGGAGGCACCACCTTACCTGACTTCAAAATTGACTACAAAACTATAGTAATCAAAACAGCATGGTACTGGCATAAAAACAGATACACAGACCAACAGAACAGAATAGAGAGCCCAGAAATAAATCCACACATTCATGGTCCATCAGTTTTTCAACAAAGGTGCCAAGAACACATAATGGGGAAAGGGCAGTCTCTTCAATAAATGGTATTGGAACAGGTGGATATCCACATGCAGAAGAATGAAATTAGACCCTTATCTCACACCAGATACAAAAATAACCTCCAAATGAATTAAAAACTTGAATATAAGACCTAAAACTATAAAACTACTAGACAAAAACAAAGGGGAAAAGCTCCATGACATTGGTCTGGGCAATGATTTTTTGGATATGACCTCAAAAGCATGGGCAACAAAAGCAAAAACAGATAAACAGAATTACATCAAACTAAACAGCTTCTGCACAGCCAAGGAAACAATCAACATAGTAACAGACAACCTATGGAATGAGTGATAATATATGCAAACCATACATCTGATAAGAGATTAGTACCCATGCTATATTAGAAAATCAAGCAACTCAATAGAAAATAACCTGATTAAAAAATGGCAAAGGATCTGAGTAGACATTTCTCAAAAGAAGACACAAATGGCCACCAGGCATATGAACAAATGTTCAACATCACTAATCATCAGGGAAATGCAAATTAAACCACAATGAGCTATCACTTCACACCTGTTAGAGGCTATTATCAAAAAGAGTAAAGATAACATGCTAGAGAGAATGTGGAGATAAGGGAACTCCTGTGCACCTCAGCGTTGGTGGGACTGCAAATTTGTGCAGCTGTTAGGGAAACAGCATGGAGGTTTCTCAACCAATTAAAAGTAGAACTACCACATTGATCTAGCAATCCCACTTCTAGGTATATCCAAAGGAAATGAAAGTAGGATATTGAAGACATATCTGCACTCTCACGTCCACTGCAGGGTTATTCATAATAACCAAGATAAGTAATCAAGCTAGGTGTCCATCAAAAAATGAATGGATAAAGAAAATGTGGTATATACACACATGAAATACTATTCACCATTAAAAAATATGAAATCCTGTCATCTGTGACAACAGAGATAAACTTGTAGAACATTATGTTAAGTGAAACGAGCCAGGCACAGAGAGGCAGACACAAATACTGCATGATCTCACTCATATATGGGGAATCTAGAAAAGGCAAACTCATACAAGCAGATAGTAGAATGGTAGTTACCAGGGGCTTGGGGATTTGGGGAGATGTTGTTCAAAGGATACAAAATTTCAGTCAGATAGGAAGAATAAGTTCAAGAGATCTATTGTACAACACAGTGACTACAGTTAATAACAACATATTGTATACCTGACAATTGCTAAGAGAGTAGATTTTAAGTGTTCTCACCATAAAAATGACAAGTATGTGAGGTAATGCATACATTAATTAGCTTGATATAATTTTCCACAATGTATATGTATTTTGAAACATATTATACATCATAAATATATGCAATTTTATCAATTAAAATAATTAAAAAATAAATTTAAAAGTCTGAAATCTGAAGTTTTAAAGTTCAAAAAAAAATCTTTACAACAATCTTAGGAGGGAGGTGATATTATTCTCATTATTATGACTGTTATTATTTTACAGATGATGAATGTACAAGGAGATAAAATAATTTACCCGCAGCCGTCTAGATAGTAAGTAGCAGAACTGGAAACCAAATTCGGCAGGCTAAATGCATAGTCCTCTCTAGTCATGAGATTAAAGAAAAATGTTATATAAAAACCACCAGCACTGAGGCTAGCACATAATGATGCTCAGTAACGGCAACTATTCTCATCTCTGGGTCGATATCTGCAATGTTGATTTCTGATGTTTATGTTATCCACGTGCTTTTGATAAATCTGCAATGACTAAAGTAACATATCTCAACCTATATTCTTGTATGTATAGTCTGGGGTTTTCCACAATATTCTATGCTGAACAATATAGAAAACCAACTCTGAATCACATAAATGTATATCCACAACTAAATATACTTTTGAAAACTTTTTCATTCTGAAATAATTATAGACTCACAGGAAGTTAGAAAAATAGTACCAAAGTCCCACAAAACCTTCCCCAGTGTATTCTGTAAATACATAGTTGAATGAAAGAGGTGGTCTCTCTTTCTCTCTCTTTACAAAGCAAGTCAGAGCACAAAGGGGGTTAAGAAAAGGGTCATGCAGAGGGACATCAGGGGGTAGGGGCTCAAGTTCTTTGCACTCTCCCCTACAGCCCCAGCAGCAGTAATTTTAAATAAGCATTCAACTGGAAGTTCATTCTCATTCCTCTAGAGCATTACAGTGTCATCCATCTTGCTGTCTGCTTGTCCTTATTCTGAAGATTCCCTAGATACCAGTTTTCCTTATTAAAAACAAATCACTGCCATCTATTTTTTCAACAAACATATATCTATAATTAGGGAGAAAATGTCTGTTTTCCTTGGCGTTTCTATAGCTAGTAATAGTTTACAAAGACACAGCTCTTGATGTGTTTCCTAAGTCAGTCTGTTCTGCTACTTAACTAAGAAGGATCATTCCTTCTGTTACTCCTACAACAATCTCCTGCCTCCCTTCTGTCTCACTACGGACATGACAGATGCCATCTGGGATTGGGAGGGCAGGATGAGACTAACCTCTGTCTTCAGTCTTGCTGTTCATTTCTTCTTCCTTGTCCTCATCATCGCTGCTGGAGCTCTCCATTTTCTCCTTCATCTGTTCCAGCTGATCCAAGTTAACCCGTCCAACCAGCTCAAAGTTACGGCTTACCTGAAAAAGGCCCAAACAAATGATGGAATAATAAGCCGCAGACCAAACAGGGTTCTTTCTGATGGAGTGATCTTTCCGACATCATTTTACTGTGACTGTGGTTTCGCAACCAGGACCAAACAACTCCAGGGCCTAAGAGTTCTTTGACTTTGTTTTGACTCTTTCGGAGATGGAGCTACCCTTTGCTCCTGCATTCCATCATTTTCACGGGAACTTTTGCACACTGGACCTTGATTACCAAACTTGTGAAGAAACATGAGCTGTGGTATGCAGGAGACCAAAAGTAAAACGAAACCTAGAGTATAGAGTAAATATCCAAAACACACTTTTTATTTTAGTTGAATTCAAAGGTATAACCCTCATAACAACCCAAGTTTCAAATACTTCTGCAGGTGAAGAAATTCTGCAAGCATGCTGAGCACTAGCAATGAGACACAATACAAGCTTCTTTGCCATGATCCCAACAACCAGGGTGTTGCAGGGTGTCTCAGCCTAGGCCAGATGACAGCCATCTGATCCTGAATTCTAGTTTAAATGGAAGATAATTATTATTACTGTCAAGTGTTACTACTGTTTTTGAAGCTGACCACAGCCTATGTATCAAGGCTGGGATTATCTGAGAAAAACCTAGATGACTAACCCCTAAAAGCCCTTTTAAAGTGTCAACTATGGCTGGTTTTTATTTATGTAAAATGTGGTCAGAATAATGTGGAAATCCAAGCTTTCTTCAAAATATCATTGGAGGGAAACAAAAATCTATACTAAGAAAAGTCTTTAATGATTTTCCATTTTGGGTTCTCAGATCAATGGCAGCACAAAATGTACCTTCATCATGAATTGATTTTCAGAACCTCTCCAGTTGCATGCATAGAATGATCAGGAATGAAAAGCTGGTGCAGGGTTAAAGTCAAAAAACTGCCACGGGCTACGCATCTTTGTAAGGTGTTATGCTCCCCTTCTTGGAGGCATGGGGAAGGTACACACAAGATGAATGAGACCTGGTTCTGGCCTCCAGAGGCTCCCAGTTGAGTTGAAGAGGGAAGACAGACATCATTAACTAGATTCCAAGGCAGACTTCCCTAGCTGCCACAGTAGAGACAGTGTGATGAAGGCACAGGAGAGGAAAGAGATAATTTACAAGACAATTCCAAAATAGTCTCTGGGACAAAGATTTGCTGAACGCCACTGATTCCATGTGCTTGGCAGATGGGAACATCATTACTGACTGTGACAAATTTAAAGAGCCTCAGAGTACCAGGCCTTAAAGACACTGAGGCAGAATACTGTCCCAGCAACATCCTGTAAGAGATAGGTAGCATTCAGAAGGAGGAGAACTCAGGGAAAAACCTCTTTTAAAACAGGAGAAACAATATACTGATCTATCTATAACAATGAAATCCATGAAATTAGTTAACTTTGAAAACAACTCAACATGGGGGTGGACAAGACGTAGACAACAATCCCAATGCTAAACAAGCAGGGAAGGCAACTTCTTGTTTTTCTCAATTAAACAAGCTGTAAAAATTAAGGGACTAAGGCAAGAGGAAGAGAAAGAGGTCAATTTCGAATCCTGATTTCTCTTTCTTCCCCTCTAAGTCCACAGTAACGGTTTCCAAAGGAGTTTTGCTTGTAACACCTTACTAACTAGGGCTTTAACATTTTCACTGATTTCCTTTTATGACATAAAAGTAAAAAGGGATAGCACAAGAACATGTGCTTTGAATTCAGAGACCTGAGTTCAAGTTTAGGATTTGCCATTAACCACTAGATTCTGGATTAATCACTCAGTATATGTCCTTGATACATTTATTTGTGAAAGGAGGTCAGCATAGTGCCTGAAACACAACAGTCCCCCAAAATGTAATTTCCTTTTCCTTTTCTGGGAATGTGAGCCTTTTCTAGTTTTGGCTCTTGGGAATGCTTACAACGAGCATTGTAAATGCATATTTACAAAGTTATGTTTAGCCACAAAGTCTACATTTTAGCCAAATAGCATTTATGATAAATATTTGAATAAAAAGTTTTCTGGCTTGCTAGTTTTTCAGGAAAAGTGGGCAAGGTTCCAATTTGCCTAATTTTAAATACATTTGAAGAAAAGTATTTTTAAGTGACTAGTACATAAAAGGCAGCCTTTCCTGAGCCACTTTCTCCTGCACTTCTCACCATTAGTAATCAGGGAAACTATAAATATGTGTAAAGGACATAAGGGGTGGGCTGTCACCAGGAAACAAAAATAATGAAACCAAGGAGACCAAAGAAGAATCCTCAAACATCTGCTTTAATCCAGTTGTTTTGATTGATTGATTGATTGATTGATTGACTCATTCATTCATTGATCAAGGATTCCTGGAGGGCTGGCTTGCTGTGTGCCAGTCTCTGGGGTCCACACTGGAACCCCTGCTTCTTTTGGAGCTCTTGGTGACAGAAGGAGATCTGTCACCAAACCAAATGTTATGTTTTTCCCCCCTCATTCTGGGTTTTTTTGAAGACTGTATTTGTCCATTTTCCCAGCACCATCATCCCTTCACTGGAAAACTGTTAACATTTTAAATTCTGCATGATTTTAAAATAGTACATGACATTTTCACAGTATGATGTTCATCCCAGGCTAACCCAGGATTTATTTGGTCCTGAAGATTTCTAAAATCTTTGCTAGGCAATTAAAAGATTTAAAATGAGAACTAAAATTTTGCTATGTAATTAGAATATTTTAAAATAAAAACTCTTTATTGTTTTGGGTTATGACGGTATTTGAAATCCCCAAGCCATCCATCTAAATATTAATCCTAACACAAAAGGAAGACTCTTTTCTGCATTCCTGAGCCCATTATCATTGTTTACCTGGATGACTGCAAGCCCCTTCCCCTCCCATGTTCGTCTCCCAGCACCTACTCTTGTCCCTTCTTGTACCTGATTCTTTAGTGTGGTCAAAGCAATTTTTAAAAAAATTTAAATCTTTTCATGTCAGTCTCTGCTTGCCCTGAGGATGAAATACAAATTTCTTACTGCCATTTACATGGCGGGCTCTCATGTTATTCTGGCCCATCTTCTCCAGGCTCCCCCTTGCTCCCACCACCCTGAACTTAAGGAGGTCCTGGAATATGTCATGCCCTTGAGGAGTCTGTGCCTCCACCATCTCACCTGTCTGAAACTTGCTCACGCCTGCCGGCTTCATGTGTTGAGTCCTTAATCTCCTAGCCCTGCTTCTGTCACTTCTTCTGGAAGATCTTCCCTAAATTCCTCCTGTGTTCAATATCCTTGCTCCATGTGTTCATAGCACTCTGCACCCCCACTTCAAAAGCACACCCCATTCAGTAATGAATTGTTTATGGCCTGCCCCTCCCCAGTCCAAATACAAACTATGAGAACAGACTTGCTGTGAGTCTTACTTACAGCTGAACCCCCACTGGCCAGCACAGTGTCTAGATTAAGAGAGGGTGTTATTCTCGCCTCCTGGCTACTGGATATCTTCATTTTCATTTAAAATAGTTTCTTTTATATAAATATTCACAAAAAAATTTATGAAAATACAGAAAAACTCATTTAAAGTCCAACTCCCTATACATAATAACTGTTAATGAATTACTGTATTTCTGTATTCCTGTTCTCTATCCGTAGCTTATTTACATTACTGTTATCATTTAAAACAAACAAGTGTATATCCAACTTTTTCATGCCTGGCACAGTGTACACATCATTCTCTGAATAAATATAATTTTTAATCACTACATAACATTTCATCAAGTGGATATATGACAGTTTACTTGACTACGCATTCCCGCATGAATTTACAGTGGATCATTTCTGGCTTTTCATTATTAAAAATGTTTGTTACAAAAAATAATAAACCTTATTGTATTTAAGCCTTTCTTTCATGCTTAGTTTTAATTTTATAGGCTAAATTTCCAGACGTGAAATTACAGCGTCAAAGTCAAAGGGTATAGACTTTATAAAAGTTCCCATATATTTTGAACTGATTACACCACTTTCTGGGCCCGGAGACTGGTGTGTATTTGAGTAACTCCTTGATGATGCAGACGACATATTGAGAGAAACACACTTTTTCCCTCTACAGATGAGAAGCAGTTTATTATCACTTCCCCAAAGGCCCACAGCAAAGGGAGAAAGAGCAAGCTTAAGAGTTTGAGATTTAGAACCCGGCTCCTTGCAGGCTCCTTCTGCAGGTGAAAGAAGCTGCATGTTCTTGAAGGGTGGATTGTTCAGACACATAATAATTCAGACTAGAAACCTATATGCCGATCTTTATTCCTGTGAAAGCTATTTGTGAATGCCCACTCATTCAAGGTCCCCTGTGAAGGCCACTAACCCAGAGTTTGGTGAAGTCATCCATCTAATGAGAATGTGAGATGAGGGCTGGGTGTGGTGGCTCACACCTGTAATCCCAGCACTTTGGGAGGCTGAGGTGAGTGGATCACTTGAGGTCAGGAGTTTGAGACCAGCCTGGCCAACATGGTGAAACCCCGTCTCTACTAAAAATATAAAAATTAGCCAGGCGTGGTGGCAGGTGCCTGTAATCCCAGCTACTTGGGAGGCTGAGGCAGGAGAATTGCTTGAACCTGGGAAGTGGAGGATGCAGAGAGCAAAGATCATGCCACTGCACTCCAGCCTGGGTGATAGAGGAAGACTCTGTCTCAAAAAAAAATGATAATAAAATAAATAAATAAAAATAAAAGTGAGATGAGGTGTCAAATGTTTTATCCTTTAACACTGAAGTGAGGACACTGCAAAACCACTTCCACACTCAAACTTAAAGTTCAAGCTTTGTCTATTCGTTGACTTTTAACTATTCAGCAAAATGGTTTAGATCTGGTCTTAGCATGTATTTCCATACTTCTGGCATATTCTAAGGCAATAATAATTATATGTGACTTACAAATATTATCAAGTTGACTATGCATTTTCATATTGTACTAGGGTAGCAAACCCAGTCTGATAGAAGACTGATATAAATGTGCTTGCTAATGACAGAATGGAACTGGAACCCTTGTCTTCAGATTACATTGCAGGCATCAAATAGGAGAGATTGTGATTGAGAAAGTCCACTTAATGTCTCCAGAGTTTTCAACTCTAAGGCTGCCCCTCTTACTTAACATTTGTACCTTCAAACAGAGGCACCCAAACAGGATGCTCATATTACCTAATACTGCATGTTGATGTTAAAAAGAATGCACAGTGCTGCAAAGATTTTGAATGACTTATAACACAGGCTGGTACACTTTTTGTGTAAAGGGTCAGATAAGTAAATATTTTAGGCTTTCTGGACCCTATGGTCTTTGTTACAACTATTCAACTGCTGTTGTAGCTCAGAAGCAACCATAAACAGTAAGTCAATGGATGAGCATGGCTGTCTTCCAATAAAGCTTTATTTAGGGAAAGTGAAATGTGAATTTCCTATTTCACATTACAGTTTTTTTGACAAGTTTTCAATCATTAAAACATGTCAAGACCATCCTTAGAGAGTGGACCATATGAAAAAGGAGGTGGGCCGGCTTCGGTCCATGCACCATAGTTTCCCAACCCCTGACTTACCAAGTGGGCTACTCAACAGACAGGTCTTCTTTGCCTGTCCTTAAAAATCAGAATGGGAATGAGGGAAAGAAAATAGTGGGAGAAAGATTCAGCAAAGTATTGTCTCTACGATTTCTTACAGCAAGACGGTCAAAAGTGCAAGTAAAAAAATCTTGCATTCTCAGATAAGAATACCTCAATGAGAGTTCTTGCAAAAGCTTCAAGGAAGGATATTCAAAGTTTGTCCATACTGTCCCAAATGGTAGAGTGTCTTTGTTTCCCATGGCTGAATAATATGCTATTGTGTATTTATGTACCACTTTTTAAAAAATGCATCCATCAATGGATAGTTAGGCTGCTTCCAGGTCTTGGCTATTCTATTGTGAATACTGTTGCAGGGAACAGAGGAGTGCAGTAGCTATTTGAGACACTGATTTTGTTTCCTTTAGTTAAATATCCAGAAGTGGGATTGCTGTATCATATGGTACTTCTATCTTCAATTTTCTGAGGAGCTTTCATGCTGTTTTCTCTAATGGCTCTCCCAACTTACATCCCTATCAACAGTGCACAAGGGTTCCCCTTTTCTTCACATATATCAAACCATCACATTGTACACCTTACATATATACAATTTCATTTATCAATTATACCTCAATAAAGCTGGGGGTGGGGGGGGAGAAAAGATATTCAGCCAAACAAACCAGTCAGGCAGTATTAAAGTTCTATGGAACCTGAGCCATGAAACTGTATTTGTTGTGCACTATGCTCCTCTCCAATTTTAAAACTACCTCTTATCAAGCAAGTAACATGCTGAATTGTGCTTCTCTGTTTAAACCTGTCTCACCTAGTTGCTTATAAACTCTTCCAGGGTAGCAACCATTTGTTATTTAGCTTTATAGGCTCAGTGTAGAGTCATCCACTTGACACGCAATAAATGCTATCTGAATTTACCAGTAACATGAAAACCCATGAAAGATCATAAAGTATAAAGACTTCATAATATTGCCATAAGATCAACCTACAGAATGGGAAAAAATTTTTACAATCTACCCACCTGACAAAGGGCTAATATCCAGAATCTACAAAGAACTTAAACAAATTTACAAGAAAAAATCAAACAACTCCATCAAAAAGTGGGCAAAGGATATGAACAGACACTTCTCAAAAGAAGACATTTATGCAGCCAACAGACACATGAAAAAATGCTCATCATCACTGGCCATCAGAGAAATGCAAATCAGAACCACAATGAGATACCATCTCATACCAGTTAAAATGGTGATCATTAAAAAGTCAGGAAACAACAGGTGCTGGAGAGGGTGTGGAGAAACAGGAACACTTCTACACCGTTGGTGGGACTGTAAACTAGTTCAACCATTGTAGAAGACAGTGTGGTGATTCCTCAAGGATCTAGAACTAGAAATACTATTTGACCCAGCCATCCCATTACTGGGGACATACCCGAAGGATTATAAATCATACTGCTATAAAGACACATGCACACGTATGTTTATTGCGGCACTATTCACAGTAACAAAGACTTGGAACCAACCCAAATGTCCATCAATGATAGACTGGATTAAGAAAATGTGGCACATATATACCATGGAATACTATGCAGTCATAGAAAAGGATGAGTTCATGTCCTTGGTAGGGACATGGATGAAGCTGGAAACCATCATTCTGAGCAAACTATCGCAAGGACAGATCACCAAACACTGCATGTTCTCACTCACAGGTGGGAATTGAACAATGAGAACATTTGGACACAGGATGGAGAACATCACACACCAGAGTCTGTCATGGGGAGGGGGAGGGGGAAGGGATAGCATTAGGAGATATACCTAATGTAAATGACGAGTTAATGGGTGCAGCACACCAACACGGCACATGTAACAAACCTGCATGTTGTGCACGTGTACCCTAGAACTTAAAGTATAATAATAAAAAAAATATTGCCATAAGATTTGCATCCCATGAAATAAAGTTGCTTGTTAATGAGAAAATAAGAGTGGACACTTTCTAAATGATTTTGTTTCAATACTTACCAAATATCGATTATGTGCTAAAAATAACCCCATAGTTTTCACATGTATCACTTATCCCTTATGACCATTGTGTAGTAAATGTGTTGCCTTCTATATTTGTAGGTGAAGAGCACAAAACAGGAAAGTGATAAAGCCAGGATTAGTTAGGACTCAGATCTCCGGATGACACAGCTCAAGCTTTTCCCATTATAATGCAAATCATCTGCAGAAATGCAAAATTACTCACAAAGTATGTCAAAACTACCATGGCTATACTGGCTGAACACAGGAAGGAGAAAGAAAAAGTATTAACAATAACGTGATATTGCAAAATGTGATGGGATAGAACAGTAGCATCCTTTCAGAATTTCTTTCAAAGTAAAAGCCTACGAATATTAAAAACAAAGCATGACAGAGTACCCAGAAGGATATAGAGCACAGAAGTCAAGGAAGATATCTACTTTCTTTTGTAATCACTGTGTCACAATCAGAAAACATATTTCCATCATACCTAACTTTTTGCAAAAGTCCAGACAAAATCACTTATTTGGAGAAACAGCATAAATTCAGACACAAGTACTCAAGGAAGCTAGGTGAAAGACATCATTAAGAAAGGCTTAGCCGGGCGCGGTGGCTCAAGCCTGTAATCCCAGCACTTTGGGAGGCCGAGACGGGCGGATCACGAGGTCAGGAGATCGAGACCATCTTGGCTAACACAGTGAAACCCCGTCTCTACTAAAAAAAATACAAAAAACTAGCCGGGCAAGGTGGCGGGCGCCTGTAGTCCCAGCTACTTGGGAGGCTGAGGCAGGAGAATGGCGTAAACCCGGGAGGTGGAGCTTGCAGTGAGCTGAGATCTGGCAGCTGCACTCCAGCCTGGGTGACAGAGCAAGACTCCGTCTCAAAAAAAAAAAAAAGAAGAAAGAAAGGCTCAGAGCTTTGCGGCTGGCCAGTTGAGCAGTTGTCAATCTCCTGGACCCAAAATGCAGAGGGAAAAGATGCTACTGGATGCTGCCACATTTTGCTTATTTGAACAGGATACTTAACATTTATTTAACAAACAACTCCTGAGGCTTTACTGTATGCTGGGCACTAGGTTAGATTTTGAAAGAAAGGTGAGATAAATAAATCTGCCTTAAGAAAGGAGAAGAAAAGTTCTATGTAAGGTTAGAAGCTGGGACGAAGACTTTTGACTGGGGAGTTTAGTGGATGGTTTCGAAGGTACAGGTAAAGAACATCTTCAAATGCCTATTTGAGAAATACTGTTTAAGGTTTTGCCGGACACACCCCTCTGAAAAACGGTCACACCTCTTGCTCATCTAATTCTGGTTTCTCTGTCTTCTACAACACACGGAAGAGATAGAGCTACGGTCAACAAATAAAGAAGCAGAACTACACGAGGGAAAGCAGAAATGAAACGGTATAGTCTTCTAGACAAGGCTTCAGCTTGCAGAAATCATTGTAGTTGATAAAGCTCAAGTTGCTAGCATTTAGTTCAGAAATAAAAGCAATCAAAAAAAAAAAGTGGCCAAAGGTGTGTTTTATAATTTGGGAAAATTCGTCTTATGATTTATTTGGGAAGAATCTTTGGAGAAAGATTCTTCATTTATTTCTCATTTCCTTTTCTGGAAACAAATGTCCTATGTGACTTTTTTTGGCCACTGTGGATTTCACTAGTCCAAAAAACTGAGCAATTTTATTAGAATAACTAAAATGTTGATGATTCCTTCTGAGCTTAATGTTTTGCTGTTTCCCTCAAACTGGCAAAAAGTAAGATATGAGTTTCTTTAGAGTTCAACTGCCTGAGGCTCCATTTATATAAAAAATTAAAAACATTTCAAAGTAAATTCAATTAGTGAATGTGTATTGCCTGAATAGACTATCCGTCTAAATTTAATATACTGAACATGACAATTTTATGAGCAGAACAAGTTAGAGATAATATATTTTATGTTCCTTAAACTAGCAAAGAGACTGCAGAATCATAAAGAACACTAACAAGGTATTGCATATAAACTTTCTTTTAAAAAAAGGTGTGTGTATTTTTTAAATTTGAGAAGTGCAAGGTTTGTTTTTCTTCATGACTTTAAGGTTCCTAAAGATATTGTCTTAGGCTGGGCACAGTGGCTCACACCTGCAATTCCTGCACTTTGGGAGGTCAAGGTGGGAGGATTGCTTGAGCCTGGGAGTTTGAAGCTGCAGTGAGCTATGATTGCGCCATTGCACGTCAGCCTGGGCAACAGAGCAAGACCCTGACTCAAAAAAGACAAAACGTTGTCTTCATCTTTCAACAGTATTGCTAATAAAGGGCATTACTGATAAATAATTCACTATATGTGTTGGAGGGGAGAATGTTGGGGGACAGAGAATGCAGGGAGTGAAGGAAGGGAGAGAGGGAAGTAAAGGGGAGAGGGGTGGAGGGAGAGACTACACTAGTCAACCTTCTAGAGGACCCACTGAGATTAAAAACAGACAGGGAGTCAAAGGATAAAAAAATAAAATTTCAAATAACCTGCACTGTTTACTTTAGATCCTAAGAGATTACAAGTGATGCCTTGCTCACTAGTAACAAAGATAAAGATCTAGGAGGAAAGATTGTGTTTATTACCTATAAAATGAGGGTTCTGATGGTTATCCCTTTTGTACTCTGGCTTCTGAGGATAAACATGCAGCCTAAATCGAGTGCACTGGAGATTCTGTTTCTCAGAAGGAATGGTATATTTGACTTTAAGGACCTTTCTTGCTGGTACCAGGATTCTGTCCAGTCCGTGAATGATATAGTCTGACATCTTTATAGATGTTCCTGAGGTTTACAACCTTTGCAGGCAGAATTCAGAAGTCGAGTTTTGAATGTTCAGTTCTTTTTAATGAAATCCTTTAACTGAAAGTACATTCTACGTGTCTTATAGTTTAGTCTATAGATTCTCCCCACCACACAAATCGCCTAATGCTATTTGTAGAAGAATATAATGAGCAATGCACTGTTTTACTGGGAAAAAAAGTGAATCCCTGTTTGGAACCAATTGCTAAGTCTATTCCACATTAATCCGGATCCTGAGTATCTTGTTGATATAGCTGTTCTCAGGATGAACATCATAAAAAGACTATAGGAAATTAACATTTATTGAGGACCTACTGTGTGTTGGGTTATGGGAAACTTACATCTGTTTTAGGTATTGAGGTATAATTTACCTACCATAAAATTTATCTATTATAAGTAAACAATTCAATGATTTTTAGTAAATTTATATATTTGTGCAACCCTCACCACAATCCAGTTTAAGAACACTCTCATCACTCTGAGAAGCTCCTTCATATCCTTTGTAATCAATCCCTGCTCCCATCTTCCAGGCGTAAGTAACCTCTCAGCTGCTTCCTGTCTCTATCATGTTGCCTTTTCTAGAAATTTCATAAAAACAGAATTATAAAATACGTGGTCTTTTGTGTCTAGCTTCTATCCACGTAACATTTTTTGGATTCCTCAATGCTGTTAAATGTATCAGTAGCTCATTCTTTTTTATTGCTGAGTAGTACTCCATTGCATGGATACGCCATATTTTATTTATTTATCCATTTTATGTGAAGGTAGGATTGATAGGTCAGATGGCAAGTGTACATTTATAAACAAATGCCAAACTGCTCCAAAGTGGCTATGCTATTTTACATTCCAGTCAGCAATGTATGAGACTCCAGTTTGTCCACATCCTCGCCAACACTTTGATACTATCAGCCTTCTTAATTTTAGCCATGCTAGCTAGTGGTTGGGGCGTAGAATCTTATTTTGTTTTAATTTATGTTTCCCAAGTGGTGAATCAAGTTGAACATCTTTTCATGTGCTTATTTGCCATTTGTATATCTATCTTCTTTGGTAAGGTGTCTGTTCAAATCTTGTGCTCATTTTTAACTGAGTTGCTTATCTTCTTATGGTTGAGTTGTAAGATTTCTTTAAATATTTTGGTTAGAGCCCTTCCTTAGGTAATTACTTTGCAAATATTTGCTTCTAGTCTGTTGCTTGCCTTTTCATCTTCTTAATGGTGTCTTTTTTCTTTCAGTTGTCTGTAACTTTTGCATCATATGTAAATTTTTTTCCCTAACCCAAGATGATATAATCTACTATTCTTCTGCAAGTTTTATAGTTTTAGTCACACATTTAAGCTTATGGTTCATTTTGATTATTATTATTATTTTTGAGTAGAGAGTGCTGTAAAGGTCAAGGGACATAATTTGCATACACAAATCCAATTGTTTCAGCACCATTAAAAAATAAATAATCCTTTCCCTATTACCTTAACACCTTTTATGAAAATCAACTGATCACATATATGAGAGTTTATTTCTTGACTTTTGCTTCTGCACTACTGATCTATGCATCTATCTTATGTCAATTTATAGTGAGTTTTGAAATCAAGATGAGTGAATTCTCTGATTTTATTGTTTCTCCACACTAGGCTATTCTAGGTCATTTGTATTTCCATATAAATTTTAGGGCCAGTTTGTCACTTTCACCCCCAAAATGTCTACTGGGATTTTGGTAGAGATTATGTTGAATCTGTGTGTCAGTATGAAAAGAATTACCAATATTGAGTCTCCTAATTAATAAACATGGTATATATTGCATTAATTTAGTTTTATAAATTCCTCTCAGCAACACTATAGTTTCCAGTGTATAGTTCTCGTTAAATGTATTCTTAAGACTTTTGTTCTTTTTGATGTTAGTGTACATGAAATTGATCTTCTTAAAATTTCATTTTCAGGTTGTCCATTACTAGTATACAGAAACATAATTGATTTTTGTATATTGATTTTATATCTTGTAACCTTGCTAAGCTCATTCATGTTCTAGTAGCTTTTTTTTTTCTTGTAGATTCTGCAGATTTTCTACCTATAAAAATCACATTGTCTATAAATAAAAAGTTGTGTTTCTTCCTTTCCGATTCTCATGCCTTTAATTTCTTGTTTTAGCCTTATGGTCCTTGACCTTTATATTTGAATTGTCAGCATAATTCTGTTTAGTACATTGTACACTACTCCCCATTCCTCTCTCATGAACCCTGAAATCAGGTGTTTGTATATCTTTCCCCCTAACAAATTAGCCAGCATGTAATTCCACTGGCTGTCAGCCAAAAATTCAGTTTCAATAGCACTGCCATCTTTATATACAAAACAGTGCTTGGAGAATTATTTCAAAAATTCAAATTGCATTTTGTACTCATCATGTAGGGAAAAAAGATTAGAAAATGAGAAAAAAAAGTATTGCTATCTCAGTAATGAGTCTCATAAACCTAACAATTGAGACAAACATAAGAATCATTAGGCAAGCTGAAAGTCGCAATTCTTTAGCCTCAATTAGGTGCTCATTGGACTTAATAAGCTGGTCAACCATGAGGAAGAGAAAAAAATTAAAGAACATAATATGACATAGTGAAAATATTACATTAAAGACTGTGTCTATGAAATGAGACAGACAGCAACACAATAATAGTGGGGGACTTCAAAACTCCACTGACAGCACTAGACAGGTCATCAAGACAGAAAGTCAACAAAAAAAACAATGGATTTAAAGTATACCTTGGAAAAAATGGACTTAACAGATATACACAGAACATTCCATCCAACAACCACAGAATACACTTCTATTCAACAGTGCAGGGAACTTTCTCCAAGGTAGACTATGACGGGCCATAGAACGAGCCTCAATAAATTAAGAAAATTGAAATTGTATCAAGCAGTCTCTCAGACCAGAGTGGAATAAAACCAGAAATCAACTCCAAAAAGGAACCTTCAAAACTATGCAAATACACAGAAATTAAATAACCTGCTCCTGAATGAGCACTGGGTCAAAAATGAAATCAAAATGAAAATTAAAAAATTTTTCAAACTGAATGACAATAATGGTATAACCTATCAAAATCTCTAGGATACAGCACAGGCAGTGTTAGGAAGAAAGTTCATAGCCCTAAACACCTACATCAAAAAGACTGAAAGAGCACAAACTGACATTCTAAGGTCACACCTCAGGAACTAAAGAAATAAGAACAAACCAAACCCAAACCCAGCAGAAGAAAGGAAATTACCAAGATCAGAGCAGAACTAAATGAAATTGAAACAAGCAAACAAAAAGCAATACAAAAGATAAATGAAACAAAAGCTGGTTCTTTGAAAAGATAAATAAAATTGATAGACCATTAGCAAGATTAACCAAGAAAAGAAGAGAGAAAATCCAAATAACCTCATTAAGAAATGAAATGGCAGATATTACAACTGACACCACAGAAATACAAAAGATCACCCAAGGCTACNAGGAGAAGAAAAGAAATAATGAAGATCAGAGCAGAACTAAATAAAATTGAAGCAAACAAAAGCAATACAAAAGATAAATGAAACAAAAGCTGGTTCTTTGAAAAGATAAATAAAATTGATAGACCATTAGCAAGATTAACCAAGAAAAGAAGAGAGAAAATCCAAATAACCTCATTAAGAAATGAAATGGCAGATATTACAACTGACACCACAGAAATACAAAAGATCACCCAAGGCTACTATGAACACCTTTACACACATAAACTAGAAAACTTAGCAGAGATGGATAAATTCCTGGAAAAATACAACCCTCCTAGCCTAAATCAGTAAGAATTAGACACCCTGAACAGACCAATAACAAGTAGAGAGATTGAAATGGTAATTAAAAAATTACCAATAAAAACAGTCCAGGACCAGACGGACTCAAAGCAGAATTCTACCAGAATTGGTACTCAAAGAATTGGTACCATTCCTTTTGACACTATCCCACAAGACAGAGAAAGAGGGAACCCTCCCTAATTCATTCTGGGAAGCCAGCATCACCTTAATACCACAATCTGCAAAGGACATAACCAAAAAAGAAAACTACAGACTGATGCCCCTCATGAACACATACACTAAAATCCTTAACAAAATACTAGCTAACCAAATTCAATGACATATCAAAAAGATAATCCACCATGATCAAGTGGGTTTCATACCAGGGATGCAGGGATGGTTTAACATACATGAGTCAATAAATGTGATACACAACATAAACAGAATTAAAAACAAAAAATCACATGATCATCTCAATAGATGCAGAAAAAGCATTCGACAATATCCAGCATTGCTTTATGATTAAAACTCTCAGCAAAATCGGCATACAAGGGACATACCTTAATGTAATAAAAGCCACCTATGACAAACCCACAGCCAACATAATACTGAATGGGGAAAAGTTGAAAGCTCTCCCTCTGAGAACCGGAACAAGACAAGGATGCCCACTCTCACCACTCCTCTTCAACATAGTACTGGAAGTCCTTGCCAAAACAATCAGACAAGAGAAAGAAATAAAGGTCATCCAAAATTGGTAAAGAGGGAGTCAAACTGTCATTGTTTGCTGATGATATGATCATTTACTTCAAAAATCCTGGGGACTCCTCCAGAAATCTCCTAGAACTGATAAAGGAATTCAGCAACGTTTCCAGATACAAGATTAATGTACACAAATCAGTAGCTCTTCTATACATCAACAGTGACCAGTGGAGAATCAAATCAAGAACTCAACCCCTTTTACAATAGCTGCAAATATACAGCTTAGGAATATACCTAACAAAGGAGGCAAAGGACTTCTACAAGGAAAACTACAAAACACTGCCAAAAGAAATGATAGTCGACACAAATGGAAACACATCCCATGCTCATGGATAGGTAGAATCAACATTGTGAAAATGACCATACTGCCAAAAGCAATCTACAAATTCAGTGCAATCTGCATCAAAATACCACCATCATTCTTCACTGAATTAGAAAAAACAATTCTAAAGTTCAAATGGAACCAAAAAAGAGCTCACATAGCCAAAGCAAGACTAAGCAAAAATAATAACTCTAGAGACATCACTGATAGGGTTCAGCTCTGTGTCCCCACCCAAATCTCATCTTGAATTATACTCCCATAATTCCCATGTGTTGTGGGAGGGGCCTGGTGGGAGATAATTGAATCATGGGGGCAGTTTTCCCCATACTGTTCTCGTGGTAGTGAATAAGTCTCATGAGATCTAATGGTTTACCAGGGGTTTCCGCTTTTGTGTCTTCCTCCTTCTCTCTTTTTGCCTGCCGCCATCCATGTAAAACGGGACTTGCTCCTCCTTGCCTTCTGCCATGATTGTGAGGCTTCCCCAGCCACCTGGAACTATAAGTCTAATTAAACCTCTTTCTTTTGTAAATTGTCCAGTCTCGGGTACATCTTTATCAGCAGTGTGAAAACAGAATACTACCATCACACTATCTGATTTCAAACTGTACTATAAGGCCATAGTCACCAAAACAGCATAGTACTGGTATAAAAATAGGCACATATACCAATGGAACAGAACAGAGAACCCAGGAATGCACCCAAATACTTACAGCCAATTGATCTTCGGCAAAGCAAACAAAACATGAAGTGGGGAAAGGACACCCTTTTCAACAAATGGTGCCGGGATAACTGGCTAGCCACAGGTAGGAGACTGAAACTGGATCCTCATCTCTCACCTTATATAAAAATCAACTCAAGATGGATTAAGGACTTAAATCTAAGACCTGAAACTATAAAATTCTAGAAGATAACATTGGAAAAACCCTTCTAGACACTGGCTTAGGCAAGGACTTCATGACCAAGAACCCAAAAGCAAACGCAATAAATACAAAGATAAATATTTGGGGCTTAATTAAAGATCTTTTGCATGGCAAAAAGAATAGTTAGCAGAGTAAACAGACAACCCACAGAGTGGGAGAAAATCTTCACAATCTATACAACTGACAAAGGACTAATATCAGAATCTACAATGAAATAAACCAAATCAGTAAGAAAAAAACAAACAATCTCGTGAAAAAGGGGGCTAAGGACATGAATAGACAGTTCTCAAAAGAAGAGATACAAATGGCCAACAGACATATGAAAATGCTCACCACCACTAATGATCAGGGAAATGCAAATCGAAACCACAATGCAATACCACCTTACTTCTGTAAAAATGGCCATAATAAAAAAATAAAATAAAATAAAATAAAAACAGTAGATATTGGCATGGATGCATGAAGAGGGAACACTTCTACACTGCTGGTGGGGCATAAACTAGTACAGCCACTATGGAAAACAGTGTGGAGATTCCTTGAAGAACTAAAAGTAGAACTACCATTTGATCCAGCAATTCCACTACTGGGTATCTACCCAGAGGAGAAGTCATTATTCGAAAAAGATACTTGCACACGCATGTTTATAGCAGCACAACTCACAACTGCAAAATCATGGAACCAACCCAAATGCCCATCAGTCAACGAATGGATAAAGAAAGTGTGATATCTATCTATCTATCTATCTATCTATCTATCTATCTATCTATCTATCTATGTATGTATGTATGTATGTATGTATGTATGTATCTATCTATCTATCTATCTATCTATCTATCTATCTGATGGAATACTACTCAGCCATAAAAAGGATTGTATTAACGGCATGTGCAGCAACCTGGATGAAATTGTAGACTATTATTCTAAGTGAAGTAACTCAGGGATGGAAAACCAAACATTGTATGTTCTCACTGATAAGTGGGAGCTAAACTATCAGGACAAAAATGCATAAGAATAATACAATGGACTTTGGGGACTTGGGAGGAAGGGTGGAAGGGGGGCAAGGGATAAAAGACTACAAATAGTGTGCAGTATATACTGCTGGGGTGATGGGTGCACCAAAATCTCACCAATCACCACTAAAGAACATACTCATGTAACCAAATACTACTTGTACCCCAGTACTCTATAGAAAAATAATTTTTTAAAAAAAACTGTGTCTAAGATGCAGAGTATAATTAGTGATTTTGTAAATATGTTTTAGGTCTTCAGGAACACAGCTGCCATTATGATAGGTACAACTATTATCATATTTGAACACAATTCAATTAACAAATATTCTAAGGAATGTATTGGGTCTCAAAGTGGGGGAAATACAGGACTTCATTTAATCTTACAAAACTTCTGAGAAAGGTGTAACAATTCCCATTTACAAACTAGAAAACAAACCCAGAAATTTAAGTAACTGGAAAACAAACCCAGAAAATTAAGCAAATGGTGGAGACAAGATTATAATCCAGATCTTTTTGGTTCAAAAGCTCTTAATTGGGCCATATGTTCCTGAGCAACTCATTTCCATGATCCGTACCTCATGGCCTCAGCCTTGCGCCCACTGATGAGGAACCTTCTGGTTCCAAGTCCGTTACGGTTTCTAACATTTTCTGGATTTCCCCAGTGATTTACAAGCTATTGTGCAACAACTAGAGAAGAATCTTCTTCCGGATTTGTTCTGTCTGAAAATATCAGCCTAGAGGCTTAAACACTGTAATAAAAAGGTCTGAGGTAGTTATGTAAATAAGATACACGTGAATAATTATAGAAAGCTTGGTTTGAAAAAGATGAGTAATTTACCCTCAAGTTTGGGGAAGAAATGCCCAGGAAGTTTGAATAAGAAAGGATATGAAAAATTTTAAGTGAGGTAATTCAGGCTTTTCCTCTTTGCTTCATTTTTTCGGGCAGACATATTGGAAAATAAATGCATTCCAAAGCAGAGAAGTTACCATTAAATTGTTCCATTGTGGACAGGTGACAAAGCTCAGCCTTCTCTCTCAACACCCCACAGAACAATTCTAACCCGTGGATGCAGATGATTCAGACTAAACTCTTTATAACGTGGGTTTGTAAGGCCAGAAAAGAAGGGCTATATTTCCACTCATGAGGATACGGAGCAAGGAAAAAGCAAACAATACCAAAAGTGCTTCTCCCTGTGCCTTCAGTAAACACTCAATAGATGTTTTGGACTTGTTGGCTAATTAAAAAGCATTTTGATAGGCTCTTGTCATTAAATAAATACTAATTATAGCTCCTCCTGTACTCTGGGCAATACACAAAACCAGAAATGATCATCTCAGTTCATGAGATGCCAGATGAGCCCTGCACAGAGTGAGGAAGTTGTCCTGTGTGATTTCTACCCTCTGATTGGCAAACCTCTGAAGAGAATTTTTTTTCACAAATCCTCTATTTTATGTCCTGTACTAATGTATTCATTCTCGAGTCTCCTTCCCCTCAAAACATACATTTTACAATCCTTATACATGTTCAGACATACTGGGTAATGCCTTGACAAATCTTTGTAGTTAGCAAAATATTGGAAACCACCTACATGACTGAGAAACACAGAGGTGATTCTATCAGAATAGGGGTTGGCAACTATGGGCCCACAGCCTGTTGCCTATTTTTGTAAATAAACTTTTACTGGAACACAGCCTTATTGGCTCATTTATGTATTGTTTATGGCTGCTTTCTTTCTTTCTTTTTTTTCAGACAGCGTCTCACTCTGTGGCCCACGCTCAAGTGCAGTGGCACTATTTCAGCTCACTGCAACCTCCATCTCCCAGGCTCAAGTGATGCTCCCTCCTCAGCCTCCCAAGTAGTTGGGACCACAGGTGCACACTACCATACCTGGCTAATTTTTTGTATTTTTTGTAGAGATGGGGTTTTGCCATGTTGCCCAGGCTGGTCTTGAACTCCTGGACTCAAGTGATATGCCTGCATGGCTGCTTTCTTAATTAACACTAAGACTACATTTTAGGCCTGCAAAGCCTAAAATATTTACTATCTGGTCCTTTATAGAAACTGCCAAACCTTGTGATTTAAAATGTATTAACATTTCAAATAACATAGCAAAATACTTCTTTTAGAATAAGCTTTAAAAAATGCAAAGTATAATGTTTTGTGTATAGTATAATCACAGTGACGTAAAGCAAATGAAAGTTGGTCTAGAAAAGAGACCAGAAATGCTCAGCATTTGGACTGGTGTGGCAGAATGACGGGTGATTTCCCTCCCACCCAACCTGTGTTTCACAATTTTTAAAAATGACCTTATGTTTCTAATAGAAGACACTAGACCTCACTTTGAAAGCTCTTTGAGTTCACATCTCCATCTGGTACACAGTGGGCGTGACTAAATGCAGTGGTATATCCCCCTCGGCCCCTCCCCACAAGTGTGCTGAGGCAGGAGCAGGAAGTCCTGGTAAGTACCTTATGCTCATCCCGAAGGTGGCTGTCCAGTTCCTCCGTGTGCTTGGTCTCATAGTAGCAGAGCTGGCATTTGTAAGGTTTCAGTTCATTGTGCTTTTCTATATGTTGCTGGAGGCTCTCATCACTGGAGCAGGTGAAGGTACACTTATCACAGCGGAAAACTACTCCCTGCAAGTATTTGGACAGTTTGGATCGGCAAACTTCAATGGGGACAACGCGCTCTTCTGTGGAAACAAATTGAATGGAAAGATGGGAATTTTTACTGATGGCAAAGCAGATGTTCTTTCTTTGGAATGTAAGAAGAAACTCACCCAATCTTGCTGCTTCTCATGGATCTGGTTCCTTGAACTGACACACATGCACACTGCCCCTCCCCTAACCCCCAAACAACATATTCCTCGGGAATGAGAGGGTGTTTTTAAGACCAAAAGCTTCTTTGTGTACTCAGTACCCAGAATGACCTACAAATGGAGGTGCGGCGGGCTAGTAGGTGCTTGCTAATTCCTGAATGGAGGTGATTAAGGCAAGGGGGAGGAATGGAAGTAGCTGCAGTTTTTACCAACATTAATGATTACTGACAATAACCATGAGCATGCCTTCCTTCCTCAGCAAGTGTAACTGAGGCTGGACTTACAGATGGTTTGAAGGGGGAAAGAAATTGACATTCACCAGGCACCCATGTGCTGGTATCTTTCTATCAGCAACTTTATGAGCCTGGAGTTACTCTCATTTTTACAAATAAGTACAAACGGGTAACAGAGTCTTCAAGTTAACTCTCCAAAGGTCATAGACATTGCAGTTGGCAAAGCAGAGATGTGAAACCAGGTCTGCTTAACTGTAAATCTATTATTTCTCACTATTTCCAATTCCATTCTCATTTCCCCTTCTAAGGTATACTCAAAGAGATTCTTCCCTCCTTTTGAAACTAAGGTGATTTCTCATCTAATATCAAGTCTGAAAGCAAACCTATACACTTTCATTCACTAAAACTCCAACTATGAAGAGCTCACAAATGAAATGACTGCAGGCAACAATCGAGGGAGGTGGGGTTGCGCAGGAGACATGGAGGATTTGTGTCTTTTTAGACAGTCTGTAATCTGATTGTCAGAGGGAAAAAATAAAAGAGAGAGAGGATTTGGGTGCTTTTCCCGTTAACATACCAAATGCTGTAGGGCTGGAAATGCGTGTGCTTGTTTATTTTGCACTCTCTCACCCTTGTGTTTAACTGCTCAAATTAAATTTCACACCAGTCTGCCCAGAGTATCAGCGCACACGCCAGATATCCATAACTGGGATAAAATTAAAATCTGTGCTATTTATGCAAGAATCAAATATAGCGTGTGTTTTCATGCTGTGTCTGGATTTCAGAAGACTCAGAAAGTTTACAAATGGACGCACACAACATATACTTATATTATTTAGAAACAGCAATGTATTATTAAGTCAAGAAAGCATGATTTATTCCCAGAGTCACTGAATAGCAACATTTCCAGGGCATCGGTACATTGTGCGCTGATGCGACTCACTCTTCAGAGTCCTCCCTTTGTTGCTGGCCAGTGTGCAGGCCCTAGGGAATTTTTTCCCCACCCAGTGTCATGCCTTAGTCTCAACCACAACACTCTGATTGTAGGGCAGTCACTGCCTTGCGAGTCCTTGAATGCAGCGATTAATCGGCCAGCGAAATGCTGGGCAGAGGAAGCGTGGAAGGTGGTATCTGCAACATACTCCCTGGAGCTCTAATGCATGTTATTTTCCCTATACAAAGAATCAGTTGCTTACTTAGAAATATAAATATTTTTAAACCCAAGTATAGCAGACAGCTAAGAAACACATGATTATAATGTAATCCACACATTTTTTTAGAATAGCAACTGTTTAAGTCCTCTAACCATTCAGTTGTATGGTTTGGTGTAAACGGAGAAAAAAATGCTTTGGCATAAACGAGTAAATCTTAAGGAGCTCATGCTAGGATATTCTATTCCTGTAACCCAGGGTTTCTAAAAAGTAGCGTTATTGAAATTTTGGGACAGGATAATTCCTTGTTGTGGGGAGCCAGCCTGTGCATTGTAGGATGTTTAGCAATAACTGTGGCCTCTACCCACTAGGTGCCAAAAGCACCCCTTTCTCTCCAGCTGTGACAACCAAAAATGCTGCAGACTAACACACTCTGGGGAGGCAAAACTGACCTCAGCTGAGAATCACTGCTCTAAGCAAAGTGCCAGGCATTACCTGCAACTACGCTGGGTAAGGCACTCATGGACAGAACCCATGAACAAGCTGGTGTCAACAGCAAGAGATGGGGCATGCAGGCTGAACTGGGGGAACTGCCCCCATGCTGGGGACATGCCTTTAGACCTCAGGAGTTCATGGGAAGTGCTGACATGAACTTTACTGGCATCTTCCTTGGGACTGCATCCCCTTTGCTCTCTCTACATTTTTGTTCCTGATTTATATGTTATCATCTCTACCGCTTCTACTCTTATTCTTTGGCTTTGCCCTGTCCTGCCTGCCTTGGTTCTGTTGACCTCTGCAGCGATGAAGAACAGCCGGGTATCATTTTTCATATAATGATGTCCTGCACGCCTCAAAGATAGTCATTCAGTGACTCTCCAGTCTTCACTTCTCCACAATTAATAATCAGTTCTTTCAAACTTTTTTTATGAGTCTCCTTTTCAATTCCTCTACCACTTAGGTTGGTTTTCTTTGCAGTTTCCAATTTCACTATGTGTGTCCAAGTGAATTTTACACAAAGTCATGAACAGTCAGAATAATACTCTGAAGTTCAAGTAATTATTCATGTGAACACCACTGCAGTCTATTCAGTGCTCACAATGGTTCAAGCACCGTTAGGTGTTCTGCTCTTGACATAACTTTTTATTCGCATAACACCGTGCAAAGTCAGTTCTGTTTTCTTCAGTTTGTTGATGTGGAAACTGAGAACTAATCAATTAAGCTACTTCCTCAAAGTTACACCTCTGGTTCAGCAGAAAATTGTGACATAAGAACACAGGTCTTCTGATCCCTGCCAGGGCCCTCCTCCTGCACCCCTGATAAGAACTCTCCAGTCTGTATGTGTGTGCTTATAAGCTTTTCATTTATAATATTTAAAAAATGCAAAAGCTACAGATTTCTAAGGTAACCCTTTATGTCTGAATGTCTTTCAAGCACCTTCTACAGTTGAGGAAAGGGTCAAATCCCTGCTTAGCTTAATCTGAAATCTAGAACTTCCCATTTCCAAACTAAGACATTGCCAGTCTACCAAATCTCTTAATTATGTGAGTTTTTACTAAGATATTAATTTTAGAAAGAAGTTAGCTTTTCCCCTTTCTAAAACATGGTTAACATGACCAAGATAAAATAAAAAAAGACAGACTTTAAAAGGTGGGCAAACGACTGACAGTGTTTTCTGAATGAGGTCATTCATTCTTGAGGCAAATGAAGGACCTAAAAGTTAAAAACTGGAATGGTTCCAGGTATAGACTGGGCTCTCCCTTGGTTACAGAGGCTCAGTGCTCAGGGTTTTTTCTATGGGGGCAGTGACAACTGTGGGTCTTTTTGACTTCACACCTCTCAAAATTACCTTGGGTGAAAACTCAAGGCCTGAATCACACTCATTGTGACTCAGCTTCTAGCACTGGCTACAAAAATATTATGACTTCACCAGTTCGACTACAAGATGGATTGTGTCTCTCATCTCCTCCTACTCAAAAGATGCTTGGTGCTATAGCAGGACATAAAACCAAAGAGGCTGGGCCTGAGAGTAATGTCACATTGAAGCACATGTGTACTAAGGTGCAATAAGAGCTGACAATAGCATGCTTTCAAGCGTCCATGGAGGTCAGTGGAAAATTCTGCACAGTTGCAATACAGAGGGTTCACTTCTGCTCAAATTGGTGAGAAACCACACCACTGCAGAGCCCAGATTCATCTAGTAAAAATCCTTCCTGAAAGGCACACCACAACATAGGTGGGTTTCCTTCCCAGAACATGCCAAGTCTACATGAAGCAATGAGATTTGAAGTTCTTTACGCCACCAAAACTTTGCATGCAAATTGCACCAAAGCAAAGAAGTGACAAAGTCTGAGTATTAGAGAAAACTATGAAGAAAATAACATTATTTTTAAATTATCAATCATCCCAAAATGTAGCCATAAACAGATACACATAAACACAAGCAAAACAGTTCCTGATAGGAAGTATGAGGTTTTGATGTTAGCCAGGCTGCCATCCTCAAGCTAGAAGGAACTGGAAATCGTACCTCCAATTCTATCAGGCAAAGGTATTTGGGGAAGTTGAAAGGAAACATGTAATTTCACTGGATAAAATTAAAGATTGGCAATCTCACTGTAAACTTTATTCTCAAGAAAAGTGACACTGATCAGATAAGTTAGGGGAGACTACTTCGGTTCTCAAGGCTCCCACTTGCAATGTTCAAATTCAGCATTTGTCTACATATTAGGAAACAGAAACTTTAAGTTAATATGCCAATTAAAGACCCATAGCAGTGATTTCATGGTTCCAAAATTACAATGTAAATATTTAGCAACACTGTGTTTCATGCCTAAAATCTGTGGCCAGTTTTTAAGGCTCACTATGGATGTACAAGATACATACATATGGGCAAAGCTATGCATGAAACATTGTGCTTTCAATGGTGATCAACTCAGTAGGAATACCCTCATAAAACTATTTATTCAGCTGTTTTTTTGTCTCTCTTCTCATTCAAGTTCAAATTCTTTCAGTGCAGAAACCTTGCCTGACTCTTCATGGCTGTATCCCTACAGCTTAAAACAATGCTAGAGCTGTCTCCTCCAGCTGCCCAAGATGCCAAGAGAAAAAAACGCCAAGGGGAAGAAGATGGTCTTGGCTCCTGCTGTCACGGAAAAGCAGGAGGCCAAGAGGGTGGTGAATCCCCTGTTTGAGAAAAAGCTTAAGAATGTTGGCATAAGACAGGACCCCCAGCCCCAAAGGGACCTTAGTCCCTTTGTCAAATGTTCCCATTACTTCTGGCTATAGTAGTAAAGGGCTACCCTAGAAGCAGCTCAAAATGACTCCCATAATTAACCCGTTCACCCATGACTTGGACCCCTAACAGCTCTCAACTGCTTAAGCTGGCTAGAGACAAAACAAGAGAAGAAGACTGTTGGCCTGGGTTGAGAAGAAAGCTGCCAGCAAAGGGAATATCCCCACAAAGAGGCCACCTGTCCTTCCAGCAGGAGTTAATACTCTTACCAGCTCAGTAGAGAACAAGAAAGCTCAACCAATGGTGACTGCACATGATGTGGATCCCAGGGAGCTGGCTGTCTTTCTGCTTGCCCTGAGTCCTAAGAAGGGAGTCCCCTACTGTCTTGTCAAGGGGATGGACAAATTGGGGTGTCTAGTCCACAGGGAGATCTGCACTACTGTTGCCTTCACACATGTTAACTTGGAAGACAAAGGCGCTTTGGCTAAGCTGGTGGAAGCCATCAGGAGCAATTATAATGACAGATATGATGAGATCCCACATCACTGAGGAGGAGAGGTCCTTGGTCCAAAATCTGTGGCTTGCACTGCCAAGCTGTAAAAGGTAGACGCTAAAAAACTTGCCACTAAACTGGGTTAAATGTATACTGTTCAGTTTTCTGTACATAAAAATAATTTTAAAATCTCCTTCAAAAAGCCAAAAACAAAATAATGCTGGCATATGGTGGGTGTTCAATAAATATCTGTTGCACGAATGAAAACCTACCAAAAGTCCTACCACTGACTTCATCCTTGAAACAGAAGTTCAGGGCTTAATTTTTCCCTAGTTAAACTCATCAAATCATGGTCAATCTCACCAAATGTTGATCTGACCTAAGTTCATATTTCCTGAATGAGATGGGTCTACTAATCCTTTGCTTCAACCTTTGCTAAATTAGTATTCAATAAGCGTCTCATCAGTAACCTGATCAGAATTTGTCCTGGCTTCCCATCTGTCTACTGACTAAAGTTCCAACTTCTATATTAGTATCCAAGCGCTTCGTACCTTGGCCAGAACGTACTTCTCTGGTATACTTCCTATTCTCTTCAGGACCCCAGAAATGTCTAATGTCATTCTGCAAATATATCTTGCTTCCACTGATCTGAGTAGTTTATTAAATGGTCTCTTCCCTCGTGTAGTGGGTTGAAGAGTATCCCCCATAAACTTAAGTCTACCTGGAACCTCAAAATGAGACTTTATTGGTACACAGGTTCTTTGCAAATGTAATCAGTTAAGGCCACATTAGATTAGGGTGGGCCCTAAATCCAATGACTGGTGTTCTTATAAGAAGAAAAGAGGGCACAAAGAGATACACATAGGGAAGAAGGCTCTATGAACATGGAAACAAAGATGGGAGTGATGTAGCTATAAGCCAAGTAGTGTCAAGGAACCCCGGGAGCCATCAGAAGGTAGGAAAAGGCAAAGCAGGATCCTTCTCTTGTGCCTTCAGAGGAAACATAGCTCTGCCAACACCTTGATTTCAGATTTCTAGCTTCCAGAACTGTGAGAGAATACATTTCTGTTGTTTTAATCCACACAGTTAGTGGTCACTTGTTACAATAGCCCTTTTAAACTAATATACCCTGCCTTAAGTCTTCTCTGCCTGTTGAAATGTTATCATAGATCAGTTTGAAAGCCACTCCTCTCTACTGCAAACAGAAATAAACCTCCTAGGTACCCATCACTCACTGTCTTGTGTATACTACGCATATGCTTATCTCTGAGGAGAGTGGGTACTGGATCTTATGTTCCCCATTTTGCCCAAAGAACCAAGCATAGTGTGTTATGTAACAAGCAAATAATGAATGCTTGCTGAACACATGAGTAAACATCATACTCTCTTTTGCTGTGGCCAACATAAATCCCTGATTAGTTCACATTCAGATTTCCCATGAGCGAAGGAGATTCTCTCCCTACTTAAATGTATCAATTTATACAGACCAAAAGCAATGGAAACTCTGTTTTTGCCAGCAGTAGCTCTGTCTCTGGGCCAGTTCAGAAGTTGGTTTTCTTGCTTTTCATCCCACATACTTTAATTAACTAAGACCTCAGAAAGATCTTGTACTGTGGACCTGAGAGGCCAAGGATGTCATGGATAGAGCAGGAAGAGGAAAGTTGCAGAAGGAGCCACATCTTGTTACTTTGAGATCAGCCCCAATACAAAATTGCAAGGCAGACACCCAACCCTGTCTCTCGACTTGTTAAGGTCAGCTTCATACTGAGCTGCCATTTTGAGTAGAGATGGGCACCAAAGCCAGGCTGGGACATAGATGGTAGACACGGCTGTGTCCTGCCTGTGGATCCGTGGACTTCCCCTGTGACCTCCAGCCCGTCTGATAATTCTGTCCTTGAACCCAGCTGCCACAGCTACTAGAGCACTCAACAGGGTGACACTACCTCTCTCAGGGTGAGAGAGTGATGCCTGGTGGGTAAAGGCAAGAGCTGTGGGTCAGACAAGCCTGAGTTTAAATCCCAGCTGGATTACTTATTAGAGATTTCATGTTCGTCAACTTGTTAGCCTTTCTGAATCTATTTATTTCCTCATCATGGGGGATAACAGTCATCCATCACATAGGGTTTTGTGAGAATTCTGTAAAATGACATACTGTAAAGCACTTAGTACAGTACCTGCTAGGCAAGCAACCGGCAACAGTAACCAGTGTTGTTATTATTGTTAATGTTGTTATTATTACTATTCATCCTCAAATGCTCATGTTCATTTCAGATGGATGTTTTCTGACCTTGATAAGGACTCTGAAAATGATCTTTACAAGTAAACAGAAGAGACCACAAATAACCAGTGACAGGTAGTGTGATGAGACACGGGATCAAAGGACTGCGATTGACTGCTTACCAGTTGGATGACTGTGGGTGAGTGATTCCAGCTCTCATGGGCCCTGCAAAACTTACTATTGTATTTATGGCGGGCACAATAAACACTACATTATACACTGTCCCCTTCAGGAAAACCTGCCAGACAAATTCCTGAAAATTTCCTGAACAACATTTCAAAAAAGTCTAACAAGCACTTGAAATCTGGTTGCTTCCATGGCAGGCAAGGAATCTCAAGGCCAAATCTGTAGCCCACTGTGAACAAGTGCATGGCACCTCATGGTATCCACTGGGTATCCAAACTCTCGGCTAGCTTTTTCATACTTAGAGGTGAACTTTCCATTAGTTTTTTCTTATTTTGCATTTACCCCAATTTCCTCATTTGTTTTTAATCCTATAGTTCTGCAGACAAAGGTTCTTAAAACCTTTGTGAAATGAAGTAGATGGGAAATAAGTACATTAAATTATAAAAGAAATAGTTTGTCTCAATCTCAAGTTTCACACGCGTACAAGGGGAGTAGAGTAATCGTATCCTTCACAATGTTGCTGGAAGATGAAGTGAATGTGGGTGTAAGCGGCACTTTGTTGAGGGTAGAACATTATGGGAGTATTTGTGGTCGTAGTGTTTAATCTCTCTTTGCTTCCCCCTTTCTTGTGTTCTCAGCTCAGGGAGGGAAAGTCATTGAGCTCGTTAGGCATCAAAGCTCTGTTCCTGCCAGGCAGCAATATGGGAAAAGAAAGGAACCAACCACAGAAAGTGAAGATTCACCGTGTCTGTTTGCTCGGCAGCAGCCCTGCTGATGGCCCCTTACCAAGCTGTGATAGGGCACAGAGCCACCACAACACATGGGCTGGGGGACCGGAAGCCAGGTGACTGAGGCGGAACACCAGGCGGGACCACTCGGGCCAAGAATTCCTGCCTAAATGTTCCTATGCTGCTTCTCCCAGCTTGCAGGTGGACATTCCAGCCAGCAACAATCTCATGTCTTGTTAGAGTGCAAGGGGGAGGAGGGAAATCTGTGTGTGTTAAATGTCCAGCCTTCCATTGAGTTTGCACAGACATAGGTGAGTATGTCACAAATGTACTGGCCAAAGGCAATGGCTCAGGGAAAATGTGAAGTGTGTTGCAAATGGTTCCCAATACCCAGCATTTCAGAGTGAGTGACATCTCAGCAAGACAACAGATGACACTCATTGCTTTTGAGGTCTATGTGACAAACATTGAAAGGCTTTCTAAGGTCAGAAGCAAAGGAATGAAGATAGGAGGGAAGAGGATGAAAAGAAGGGATGGAGAGAAAGAATGAAGTAGATGGAAAGATCAGTAGAAACACCAATCAAGACTGGCAATGAGCACCCCACTAATCTTTTTCTATCCACCTGTGGCTTGAATCTTTTCGGGACAAAACAGGTTCTACATAACACATTTTTCCTTCCAATGCAGAGGAAGCCTGTTGTTTAACAATGTTTTAATTGACCAAGGGTAAATGCAACTCTAAGAAAGACCGAAGTGGACTTAAAAGAAGTATCACTGTTTATCAGCAGGAACCAACATTTATGGAACAGTCATTATGCATCCATTACGAAAAACCACTGGACACTTTACCCATTATCTCATAGGTACAATCATCTCTTTTAATGGATGGAGAGGTTAAACACAGTAGGCTCTAAAACCAGAATTTAAATCCAAAGCCCATGGATTTTCTGATTATTATTAGAATACATAATAGAGATTATTTTAGAATGCATAATATACATTATCTTAAAGAGTTCTCTCTCCCTCCAACCATTTCAAGGGAAGTTCCACGTTCTGCTTTGGAAATCATTTTGGTCTTCTTGAAAGAATCTCTCACAGTCATAGAGCTCTTCACATTTCACATTTGCTTTCACCTACCCATTTTGTTTCTTGTTCATCCCTTCTACGCAGTCTACGCAAGGCTGTGGGTGGCAGAATTTTCAGAATGTACAAATCCACCATGCTGGGAAGCCCTACAGAAATGTTCACTGCAGAATCCATCACCTTTGCCTCCCTCCAGGTGGAGGAAATACACCCAGCAGGAAGGTGTTTTTACCCTGTTGGCTGTCACTGTGGTTATCACTATGGTTTCTTGCCTGAAGATAAGGTGAGGAACAAGGCACAGGTGCTACTGCCACTCTGAGACAGCATCCCTAGAAGGCCATCTCTGCTGCCTGCCCACCCCCTGCATCCAAGAAAACCAAGTTAGAAAGGTTACCTCGGTGCAGCACGATGTGGTCAATCATGTTGCGCTTGTATTTGGTGTGATAGAGACAGAGAGGACAGCGAAGATCTTTGGGGCCCTCCTCGGGAACCGCTGAGTGCCCAGCTTCCACATGCATAGTAAAAGCAGATCTAGGAAAGAGGTTGGGGAGAGAGGTGATGCGTGTAACCAGGGATCACTGCATTTTCACATTTCCTGCTGGCAAACCCGTTATATATGTCCAAGTACGGCTCTCCTGCTTGCGGGGCTAAAAAAAAAATCTGTTAATCATGTTTGTTGACCACCCAGAAACTTGGTCATTCAACTGATATCAATACTGTCAAACAGTGGTAACTTCTTTCCGGAAACTGTGCCCTGGGCTGGGTTCAGGGAAAAGAAACAAATTCCCCAAACACTTTATTCCTTTTTTTTTTATTCCTTTTTTTTTAGACAGAGTCTCGCTCTGTCGCCCAGGCTGGAGTGCAGTGGCACAAGCTCCGCTCACTGTAAGCTCCGCCTCCTGGGTTCACGCCATTTTCCTGTCTCAGACTCCCGAGTAGCTGGGTTTACAGGCGCCCGCCACCACACCTGGCGAATTTTTTTGTATTTTTAGTAGAGACAGGGTTTCACTGTGTTAGCCAGGATGGTCTCGATCTCCTGACCTTGTGATCCACCCGCCTTGGTCTCCCAAAGTGCTGGGATTACAGGCGTGAGCCACCTGGTGCCTGGTACACCTTATTCTTAAAAATTAAAAATTGTCTATTAAGAGTATGAAAACAAAATCCCAAAAAAGGAGCTATTTTTCATCATGCTTAGGAGGAGAAAGACTATTTCAGAGCTAGGTTGACTTAGAAACTGCCTGTATAATTCTTCACAGGTAAGGGGGGGGCGGAGGGCAAGTTGTCCAGGAAGTCAATCATCATGATTGACGATTAGGTAAACTAAGTGTTGTTATACCAGCTTAAAGGTGGAATGGTACTGCTGCCTCTTCCTCCATCCTTTTCAAATCTTCAAAATTTGCAAAGCCTTAAATGTCTCATTAAAATCAATAAAGCCAAGACTTTAATGAGCAGGGACCCTTTCTTATGAACCCGAGTGCTGCTCTCTGGAGACAGTCTCTGCCTGTCTGTTGGCCCTTGCCCTCTGGGGTCCTCTAGCCTTCTCTCAGTATCAAATCACACACGTATTTATCTGAAAAGTAACTAGAGCAAATTAATAGAGATAGAATACATGTTCCACCAAATCCCAGCTACTACAATGCTGGTGGGAAAGAGACTTCTTCTTCCAATTCTTCTTTTTCTTTGGATGTGAAGCCTAATTTCCACAGCCTTTCTGTGTGAAGCATGTATTGAAGTAGTCTAAGGGTTAGATCCTGATTACAATAGGAACAGAAAAAAATAGCTTTATATCTATGATACCTAATGCTATATTATGATAATAGCTTTCTATCTATGATACTATGATACTTACTAGTGTTTGCTTTGTGCCAGGCACCACTCTAAGTACTTCAAGATACACTGGTTCATTTATTACTCACAGGAGCCCTATGATGTAGGTACTATTATTATCTTTATTTTATAGATAAGAAAATAGGGACAGAGAGAGTATCTTAGCGACTTTTCCAGAATTACCCAGGCAGTCAGGCTTCACACTCTACACCTGTAGCCACTAACCTAAACACTATCTCAGAGGATGAGATTCAACTGCAGAAGTTTAGATTACGTCATAGGAAGCATTCCATTCTTTAACTGAGTCCATCAATTCTGTCATCCACAGGAGCAGGGGTGACTATGGATTCTCTTTTTCTAGACTGAAACAATCTCTCTAAGATTGCTCAAGCATAGTCTTGGAAGTGCCGGGGTATTGATTCTCTATGTGTCTTTCAATACTATGATCTTAAGAATTAAAGAATTTTCTACCAGGGGAGCAGGGACGACACTACTGCCAGATGTTTTCTCTTGACTTTGATTTTATTTCCAAGAATATACTTTTTTTTTTCCCCAAAGCTAAAAAAAAAAGGAGAGGAGACAGTTCTCTGAAGGGAAACACCACACCAAGCCTGGGAGGAAATCATTTGCTTCAATCTCACACTACTTGGAGCCCATTTGCTCCAATTTTAAAACTCATTTGTTCTGATATAGCTCTTCGTCCCTTTACAAATCCCAAAGCAGTCTTCTGAAACTAGCCCCCTTCCATGAAGCCTGGACCCAACCCCTACATCATCACGTGGGCAGAGCGTCCCATAAGCTCCAAGTAGGAAAGTATAAGGGAGGCCTGCAGTGAGGGGTGGAGCAGGGGCAGCCACCTTGTTCTCCACAGCTGTTCATTACATCACTTACTTAAAGCCTGTGTAAAAGGAGCAGTCTTTGCACTTGAAAAGCTTCTTCCCACCATGCTTGTCCCGGTAGTGGCGCCTGATGCTCTGGATGTAGCCGGAGGAGAATTCACAGAATTCGCAGTGAAGCACGGCTTCGGTTTTCTGCTCAGTGCCAGCAGCAGCCCCAGAAAGAGGCACAGGGCTAACACGGCTGTTGTTCCTTGCCAGGGCAGCTGACTGATAGTGGTTCAACTGCTGCTGAACATCTGGGGGCTCTGAATATGATGAATCTGTGAAGAGATGGGAAAAATGACACGGGGCACAGAGAACACAGCAGAGGTTCAACACTTCAAAACCCCTGACATCAGGTTTCTTTTTACCCTCCAGCTTTACTAAGGTATAACTGACAAACAGAAATTGTTTATACTTACGGTGTACAAGATGATGATTTGATATGTGTATCCATTGTGAAATGATGACCACATCAATTTAATGAGCGTATCCATCATCTCACAGTCACCATTTGTAAAGTGCAGGGAATACACCCAAGACCTACTCCCCCAGCATGTTTCAAGTAAACCACACAGTATTATAAATTATAGTCACTATGCTGCACATTGGATCCCCAGAACTTACTAATTTTATAACTGAACATTTGCATCTTTTGACCAAAGTTAGTTTTGAGGGTTTTTTTTTCTTTTAAGAGGGATGATTATGATGTCGTCTTTCATCTTCATTTACACTCTACAACACAGATTTGGGGAATGCATGTCGGGAGGAACTATCACCTCTTTAATCTGACTTTGAGGGCTCATGGCATTTAAAAATAAAATTTTGAGGTTAAAGGTTTCAAAGCATAGGAAGAAAGTAAACTGTTTTTTTGTTTTTTTTTTTAAAGGAAATAGCAGCATGGCAACAGGTTGCCACAGAATACCCGTCCGGATAGGTGAGAAAAGAAACCCGCATAATGTACACAGGCATCTACACGAGAAAGGAAAGGACACGATGCAACATCTCCTCCTTTGCAGCCTAGATTTATTCAAGCCAACCAAATAAAAAAAAAAATCAGTCTTTAACAGAAATGCTCAAGCACAAGGCACTCACACAAATATAAAAATGTTTTATGCCTTCACACTCAAGTGATTTAAATTTTAAAATATAAAAATCCAATAGCGTTCTCCTGGAATGGATGTTTAAAGCTTAGTCAGCATTAAGATGGAGATTTATTCATAAATCCCATTAAAATGAAATTCCAAACAAGTTTCCCTGAAAGGTATTTTAAAGTTCAGGATTCTGAGGAAAATGTCGGAAATGACAGGCACAAATCTGAACCCCGAGAAGCTTCAATGGCATGTGGTGGAGAAATCTGATCTAGGAGGGAGGAGGGGAAATCTCAGCGTTTCTTCTTTGAATTAAAAAAAAGAGAGAGAGAAAACGTAAAATAAATAAATAAAGGGGTTGGGGGAGAGGAAAAGTAAAAGGTCTTGAACCTTTTCCCAACATGCTGCTTTCAATGTGGAGGTTAGAAATGCAAAAACATTGTCCTATATAACCTACAGCTGCCTATGAATGACACAAATGAAGTCCATGAATACCACACAGATGAATTTCAGTGTAACTTTCCTTGAAAAGAAAACAAAGGGCTCTTTTCTTAAGCCTTTCAAAAAGCAGGGGGGAAAGGGGATAGAAACTGTACAAGCCTCCTCCTGATTTGATGGACACTTAATTTTCCAAAGCATAATTCCCTAAGGCAGGACATGGAGGAATTCTCTAAAACCCATATTTGATGAAACCAGCACCATCCATCCCGTCAGCCTCTTCGAACAGGAAAACAAAAGCAGAGCAGTCTCCCTGATTGCTGGGCCACCGCCTGTCTGCAAAACACTCAAACATCTTCCCCTTCTTGTTCTCCTCCCCGCCTCCTCAATTCATATTCCTCAAGATTGAGAAAAACCCCTTTGGAAATTGTAAACAAACCTGCCACACACAAAAAATAAAACAAAAGGAAACTTGAACAATCTCTCCAAGCCTCCATAGGTTCATTACCAGGTGTAAACGGAAGACAAAGGAAGAAAGGAATGACAACTGAATTCATTTTACCCAGTTCTTTTATCTCCTTTTTCTTTATTCCTCTACCCTAGCTGATGAACCCACTCTGGATCACAATAATGCAATTGTCAGCTTCTCATTCTTTCTTTCAATAGCAGGTTTGTTTACCATTTCATGGATTGTTTGAGATGTTTTCTATTTAAGCCCTCAAGTCTAGTTTCTGCTTGAAACACATGTACAATGAAGCACAAAACACACTCCACCTCTCTTGTTATCACAGGCTTGAGCTCTAAGTTGAGCACTGCCAGCCAGGATCCCTAGATAGCTTCTGTCCTCTTGGTAATGTTGGTCCTAGTTTGCACTCTTAGCTCTAAAGAATAGAAATTCTTCTATAACCAACAAGGCCAAAGCCAGGTCCTGCTGGCCTGTGATCTGTCCATTATCCACAAATCCACCCAGAGACCAAAACAAATCTCCCAAGTGATGGTCTAGGTCTTAAAGGAGTCATAGTCCCCTCCATAACAAGGCGCATCCCTGGATCTCCCAGATTAGTATGGATGCTGGCAGTAGTCTCAGACACCAGGTACCTGACATCTTCAGTCCCTTTCTAGCAAAACTATAAAGAAATGAATGGCTCCTCGTCAGATGATAAGCCCGATGAATGCACGCCCATACCTTCCATCCACCCCCAACTCAACACATGCACTGATGTGTCAGGCAGACCCCCTCCAAGGACCCCAGTCTCTTTTAGTTCACACATTTTTATCTTGTCTCTAGGGCCTATTGCATATTATTTCATTCATCTCAAAAAACAAATTCTAAATTTTAACTCTGGTATTTAAATAGTATGGAAAACCTGAAGAAATAAAAATGCAAGAAGTCACGGGAAAAGCATTCCAAGAAACAGAGGCTCATTGCCCTTCTCAAATGGCAGTGCAAAAGGAACAGCTGATGTGTCCCTGTCATAAATTCCTTTTTTTTTCCCCTCCTGGTTAAAATCAGACGGACAGGTTTATTGACAAAAATAAGAAAATCCCATCATTTATGATACATTTGTAACAATGCCCAGGTTACAACTTTTTGTATTTTCTTAGGGCTTTACTTTCCTCTTTGCTGCCAACATTCTCAATTTCGCTCTCGCTCACGTGGAATTTGTGAATAATGTAGGATTTTAGCACTTTGGGCACTAAAGTGATAAAGACATGAGTATGTATCATTCCACCGATCCTTAAAAAGCCCACTTGCTAAGCTACATAAAATTCCTGTTTGTTCATGAAGCATGGCCTGAAGAGCAGGAAGGAGGTCGTTTCGTGCCCAGGTTAGAAAGGCAAACAGATTGTTAGCTGCGAAGGGCATGTCACATAAGTTAAAAATCATCATTAAGACTATTTTCTTTCATTTTGAGCTTAAGGAAAGAAAGGTTAAAAATATCCCTGTGTTGAGAGAGTCAGACTTCTGGTCATGGGGAAACACAACAGCTGAATCACATGGATGTGAATTCAGTGGGAAGTTCTGCACCCAGCTGCGGCTCACACAAGTTACATCTTCATCACCTGTATGGCCAGTGGTATCCACAATGGAACCAACAGCAAAGACTTTAAAAGCAGGTCATGGCTTAGCATCACCATACATTCCCAACCAACCAACCAACCCTGACACATACAGTCTGAGAAAAGAGTTTTATTCTCTGACTTGTGACTTTAATTATATGCGAAGTTTTAGAAATGAAATTATAATGTATAATTGTAGACATAAAATAACTTAATTAAGTTATATGGAGTTCTCCAGTTTGTAAGCTATCGTAAGAAATGAATTAAAATCAGGATCAAACCAGAATTTTAGCAATGATGGTCACAGTGCCTACAGGATTTAGAATTTATTCAGATGCCAGCAATTAATTCTCACAACTATGGTGTGCGGTCTAATCGAGTTTACATCTCAATTTTACCAGTGAAGTAGCTGAAGCTGAGGATGACTGGTCACACAGATACAAAGAAGCAGAGGGAGGATTTGAACAAAGACCTGTCTGATTATAAAGTCTGAGTCTTGTGTCTTAGGCATCTGTTCTCAATGGTGACCTCTAGGGTTCTGTGATACCAATCAGAGGAGCCAAAGAGAACATAAGCGTTCTCTCAGCAATAAACACATAGTAGAGAGGAAAGAGAGAAAGTGATAGAAAGATTAAAATAGTTAAGAAAATAACATTAGAACAGATGCAAATGATAACAGAATAGATAGAAGATAACATTAAAATGAATAGGGAAGAAAATACTTAACATTTTGAAGCATTATAAAAAAAAAATAAAGCAAGACTCAAGGAAAAGAGACAGAATATCCAAAATTTCAAAATGCTTATATAAACAAAATAAGGGACCACGCAGGAGACATTTCTAGAAGTAAGTTGTGAAGATAAGCCCTGCAAATACCCAGAACTGGAAACCTATCTGTCTAAATGTCATGCTTTAGTTAGATGCTTGATAAATTGTCCTCAAATAATAACACTCTAACATTCCTCAAGTGGGGTTTGCCTGGAAAAAGAAAGATACACAAATGCAAATGAGGGATGGGTGCTTTTTTGTGGCTCTTGAACAGCTTAGGATTTCAAGCCAGGTAAGGGCTGAATTCTAAATGGAACACCCTAACCCTCTCATTTTTCATGTTCCTGGAGAAATTGGATTTTGTTGTTGTTGTTGTTAATTCCAGCTCTCCAGAATAACAGTTTGAGTTGTTTTTATTTTATTTTTTTCCTTTTTTTCTCCAAAACTGAGTCAGCATAGAGACAAACACAAGAAATTTGACTTTATAAAGGCAAACGACAAATAAATGGACTATAAGCCTGAGAGAATGAGACTTTCTTGAGTATTCACAGTTCTGATTCCACAACATTTAGTTAACACTGTCCTAGTGCCAGGTCATGTGCTGGCTCTGGGGATTCAAAGTCAAAGAAGACATGAGAGATGCCTTCTAGAAACTCATATTTATTAGGGGAGAGAGCTGAGCAGTTGACTTATGAAAATACAGGCCTCTCCGTGTCTAGCAAACTCACCCCACTGATTGAAGGAATAAAAGAGGCAAAGAGAGCAAATGAACAGTAACAGGAGAGTTCAGCTATTGTAAGATTAAGGAACACACAAGGAAGAATAAGAGTCGATTGGGCAGCAAATTGTAGGAGCCACAGAGGACAGCCCCCTTGCATACTCTAAGTGATACAAAGAGGAAGCCATACCAGAGGATCAATTCTCAGTTTTCTGCGGCCCTGCATAGAGAACGTGAGTGAAGGTGAAAGGGAGCAGAAGTACCTTGGTGCCAGCAACTACATTTAATTATATTTGAGCTAGATTTTTGTGCAGACTTGGAAGACAAGCTTGTTGGTCACTGTGAATCAAGTACCAAGAAAAAATAAAAGACAAGGAATTTTAGGCAAGCAAATTTTAGAGATGGCCAAGGGGCAAGTGATTCAATTACACCCATTCATTCAGCAAATATTTACTGAGCATTTAAGTAAATAGGAGACCCTGTTCTGGGACAGGAAGACTTGAGCCCTGACCTCAAGCAACTCACTTTCCCATACAAAGATGTAAATAATTGATCATGATACAATGCAAACAAAATGTTTTAATAGAGGTATTTATAAAGAGGCCGGAGAAGGAAGGAAAAAGCAGCACTTTGTGCCTCATAGAATGTGGGAGTGAGAGAGATAGAGAGGGGATGTCAAGAGAACCATGAGTGTCCATTAATAAATATAACTAGTATTAATTAGTGTGCAAATTAATGAAATCAACACTAGACATGCAGTTACCTAAACGTTCAACTCACTACACCTCCACCTTAAGTCATACATTTTGGAGAAACTAAACAGAAATTCAACAACTACATTATTATCACAATGAAAAAAAAAATGACCTAATTTCCCTAGGGTAAAGAAATGATGAGTCTGAACAGAAAAACATGTACATCAGAGGGTGGGGTAGGTTGTGTAAGGGACAATTTAAAATCGCCAAGTTCTAAAGTAGCATAGGAAGTTCAAAATAATACATGGATTGTAATTTTCTTTCGAAAAGCAGACTATTTAGCAACTAATGGTTGGTAGCATGGGCCATTAGAAACAGAATATTATCTGTGGATAACTTAAGATACTGTAAAATGCCCAAAGTGAGGAGGTTGAGGGAGAACCCAAATAAGCTACACATATAGACCATTATTTCTAGTCAAGAAATAATATTTCTAGTCAAGAAAATTTGAGAAAGGCACACGAACAAAGGTAAGAGGGCAGCTAAAAAATGTACTTTATTTAACAGTCAGGAAACTTTTGGGATGGCATGCAACTTCTATTATACAACTACTAATAAACTTAGGCAAAGGACAAAACTAGTTGCAGGATTTTAATGTATGCGACAGTGATCCAGGAATCTGTAGTGACCAGATACAGAATTCTGCAATGGGAAACCTACTGAGCTTTGTGATCATCTGAGTCTTCATCTAAAGCTGAAAAACTGTTGAAGCTTTGTGTCTGATGGGCTCCTGAAACTCACCACGTTGAGAACTGACACCATCTTTCCCTAAACATCTCCTTCTGCGTTCTGAATGTTGGTAAATGGCCCATCACTTTGTTCGAGCTCAAATTGTGAGATTCTTCCTTCAGGGTTTCAGATTTCTCCCTTTCCTGTGGCAGCGCATTTAAACAGGTATCATGCCTCAGAGACGTGCCTCATGACCCACCTCCATTCATTTTCCTCCTCAGTCCTGCCTTCCCTACCCCTTGTTCATTCAGGTCCTCCTATCACATGTGGGCAACTCTTAAAACCTCCTACCTGGTCTTTCTTCTTCTAAGATCAATTCTAGTTCAGCCAGTATACATATCATTACTCATATATGATTATGATATGACTGTGCCCTATTGCTCAAGTGTAAAGCTATTCAGTCTGGTCTCAGCCCATGTCTCCAGCCTCACTTCCAGCTAGCTTCCAATTCCTTGCACATGCCACGTATTGCATCCTTGGGGGATCCTTGATCAAGGCCACCAGTGCGCTTTCTCTTCTTTTTGCCTGACAAATTCTTACCCATCCTTCAAAATTCAACTGAAATGTCACGCCCTCTGTGAAGATTTTTCCCAACAATCCAAACAGAACTCTTTGCTTTCCTCTATGCTTTGCCAACACATACACATTGTGATTCTTGCCCTGATCTCATTATACCTCGTATTACATTTACAAGTCCTCCTTAAGCAAACTTGGCTAGATCAATGTCTGTGACCTTAAAACATTCTAACCAAAGAAGAACCATGGCAACAGTGGTGTCTAGGCTGATGTTGTGCACCATCCTCTAGCAGGTCCATCCATTTCTGCTTCTAGCATTGGACCTAATGCTAACAAGAATCATCAGTTTCATTTGCTCCTAAAACTTTTTTGTACCAGTTATATTTGCTACTGAGCTCATTCAATTTAATTAATATTCTATAAGATAAAATATAGGTATAAAAGTGTTATTTCTATGAAAGCTATGTTGAATGCTTTGAAAAGACTTGATAAAGTCAAGTTGCTAAAAAAAATTACTGTTAAGTTACATTTTGGCAAGACCAACTATAAAAGATTGAGATCATAAAAATCTTGAAGGACTCTGCTCTAAGACTGTTTTACAAATGTCTAAGTTCTCATTCCACTTCAAAGAAATGGAAACTGGAAGTAGCACACAACACAGTGTAGGTGAGTGTGGTTTATGCAAGGGAGGAAACAGGGAACTTCAATCAAAGGAACCAGATTCAAATACATAGGCTTTACCCTGTATCACAATACTGGTGAATACATGTATTTACATTTCAAATGAAATTAAAATGCTTAAGGCATTTTGAAAAGGATTCCCTAGTTAGGATGGTGATTATCAAAAAAAAGAAAATAAGTGCTGGCAAGGCTGTGGAGAAACTGGAACCCTTGTGTGCTGTTGTCTGGAATGCAAAATGGTACAGTCTCACGGAAAATAGATTGGAATTTCCTAAAAAAAAATTAAAAACAGAACTATCATATGATCAAGCAATCCCACTACTGGGTATTTATCCAAAAGAATTGAAATTAGGATCTTGAAGAGATATGTACTCAATATAGCATTAGTTACAATAGCCAGGAGGTAGAAGTAACCTAAGCGTTCATCAACATGTGAATGAGAGAAAATGTGGTGTATAACACACACACACACACACACACACACACACACACACACACACGAATATTATTTAGCCTTAAAAAAGAAGGAAATCTTGTTATATGCTATAAGGCAGTCACAGAAGGACAAATACTGCATGATGCCACTTCCATGAGACAGCTAGAGCAGTCAAACCCATACAGACAGTAGAATGGTGGTTGCCAGGGGCTGTGGGTAGAAGGAAGTGGAGAATTGTTGTTCTACGGATATAGACTTTCAGCCATGTAAGATGAAAGAGTTCTAGAGACCTGCTGTATAACAATGTGTATACAGTTAACAATACTATCCTATATACTTAGAAATTTGTTAAGAGGATAAATTCCCATGTTATGTGTTTTTTACTGCAGTAATTTTTTTAGGTGCCTTTAGACAAGATAATCAGTTAGGTTCTTTACAAACTTCATAAACTTTAATTATCACCATAAATACTTAATGACGGTACTTAAGAAAATATCCGTTAGATTGAATTTGTGGACAACCGTGCTATACAGGCACACAAGGCACTGTTCCTGTCAATCTGAAATGACAACCAAGCAGGTAATGTCAGCTCCACAGGAGCAAGGGTTCGTGCTGCCTTTTTCACTGATGTATCCCAATTGCTTAGAAGTGCCTGGAAAGGTACTTAAGAAAATGTTTCCTGGATTGAATTTGTGGACAACTTTCTTAACTCCAGGTACACATATATTGTTTTAAGTTACTACAACAGTGTGTAACACAGAGCTATCAAGATGATTCACAGACTCAAAAAGTCTGCTCATTTAAAAAATTTTTCTTGGTTCTATCCAAATTCCTTTATACCTTGATTTAATTCCTGTTCTCAAAATACCTGTTTCTTAAGTGCTATTAACAATCAGCAGAATTTGGCATCCAGAGAAACAACAAAAAACACAAATCACCCTTGCAACTTTCCAAGTATTTCCTCTGAAGAGCCTCAAAAATGTTCTTTATCTATGGACTATTCCAAAAGAAAATTATATTCGAAACTAAGCTTTAGAACACAAACCATTTTCATTCCTTCTGGATAGTGTCTAAGGGGGAACATACATCTCTAAAGACAGTCATATTATTTTATTTCCTTCTTTTGATTATGCCTTGAAAATCTCCAGGCCAAGGACTCTGGCACCTCCTTGTCTACTGTCATCGGTGGAGCTCTCTGGCCTGGACGCACAAGATTATGATACAATGGCCAGGGGGACAATGGACGCTGGATGACTATATATAGGAATTCTGGACTTCGTTGTCATGGAGGCAAATGGAAAAACAAACGCCTAATCCTGAAAATAAGGTTGAGGCCAAACTTGAAGGAAACACACACTGAAAACTTCCTGTCATTCTGATGAGTAAAAACAAAACCTTGAAATATGATCAGGGAATAGATTGAGAAAACAAAACAAAACAAAACAAAATATTAGCCTGCAAAATGACACAAACATGGCAAAAAATGGGCGATCTTTCTTTTTTTGAGATCTGGTTTCCCATCATACTTAAATTCATTGAAAAGGTTTCTCAAAGGCCTTATTTTGTGTGAAGCTTCATGTTTTTTCTTTATATTTTTGAGGAATCCAGGCAGGTCTGACCTGAGGCCAAGGAGGATTCTTGGACTTTTCAATTCACTAGGTCTTATATTTGGGAACATACCCATTTGTCTTTCTACATTTTTTCTCAATGGTATCACCATTCATTCACCCAGTCAATGAAATCAGAATAAATCTTTGAGTCATTTCTCTCTTTCGTTCCACACATTCACTGAGTCAAAAGCTCTGTTGGTTCAGCCTCCTGAGAAACTCTATCTCTGATCCACTCACTAGCCCACTGCCATGGCTTTTATTCGGGCCCTCGTGGTTGCTGTGTGAACTTCTACTGCAAAATGTTCCTAACTGGCATTCTATTTTCCAGTTTCTTCTCCCTCTAAGATTCCTTTCTTTTCTGAAATGCAAATGTGATCATGATACCTTCTTACAGAAAAAAGTCCAAACTCTGAACCAAGGGGCTCACACTCTCCTTCATCTTTCCAGGCTGATCCTCACTCCCATGCCCACACTGTTCCCATGCTGTGCTTAATGCCAGTCACATACAAGGCTTCTAACATTCACTTTTTATGCCTTTTTCCCCTGCATCATTGTACATTCTTGCAATATCCTTCTTATACTTTTCAGTCTGACAAACTCTTACTCATCTTTCAAAATTGAACTCGGTCCAAATCTGCCATCACCATGAAGATTTTCCTTGACCTTTCTAGATACATGTATTAAATTTTCCCCTTAGACTCCCCTACTACTACATATCATGCTGTATTAAGGTTAATTTATTTTACCCCCACCAGACTATGATCTCTTTGAAATTAGGCCATCCATCCATTTACCCGTTCATGTGTGCATCCATCCATCTATCTATAATTGATCTATAATTGTTTCAAGTCGATGTACCCCAGAACTTAGTCCAGCGGCTGGTCTAAAGCACGTGCTCAACAAACATGTTAAAAACATCCAAAAAAAAAAAGAGTACAGACTGAAAATACTGTTCTGCAAAACCCAGATTTAAAAGAAAATGGAATTGATCAAATGTTACTCTCTCACTTTTGGATACTGAGGTTTAAGAGTCTTCCTACTGAAACACTGAACCACACTTGCTGAAATAAGCCTGGGTCTTTTTTAATTACATGGACAATGGCTTCTGAACATTTAAGAACTTGAATGCAATGTAATTCAGAATCCACGGCTGTCTCAAGAAGCCAAAGGCATTAATTTCTAGTCTTGCCCCTAAATTAGCTATAAGCCAAAACTCAAAACAGATGCTATCAGCACATCTGGAAGCCACTTGAGATGATTCAGTATGCAGCTCTCTATCCGTCATTTTTTTCACCCATCAGTAGGCATTGATGTTTGTGAGATGCTCAGATGTAATGGGTACCATGTATTTAAATGCATCATGGCTTTTTGATAAATAATCAACACCTGAGACCATACAAATAGAGCCCTTTGCAATCTGTGAGAAGGTATTCATGGGTTACCTTCAGGTGTTTAGAACCAAATTTTCACTGCATACACTGTTTTACCAATGTTCCTCCATCAGAAATGTACTCATCCCAGATATGCAGCATACAGACTATCCATTTTGCATAAGGACTTGTAGTGGCTCAGAAAAGCAGAGATGGGTTTATGTTGCCCAGGTAACCAGTGAAGAAACTGAAGCATAACCTGGGGGTCCTGAATGCCCAGTCCCAAAAATGTGTATTTGTTTTTTCTGCCACTGCAGCTATTCCTTCTTCATTAAATGGTATTTGTAATTCAAAGTGTGTGTTCTTAAAAACCCTCCTTGAAACAGGCAGGAAACTTGTAGGGAAACGAATGTGTGGTGAGGGATCCTTTTTCTAACGTTTTTTGGAGGAAACTCTGGGTGGCATCTGCCATTGTTAATTGAGAAGCTCTCACAATACCGAATGCATAATTCACCTGTGAGTCTTTTGAATTGTGTGATGAGGAAGTCAGGTTTCCTGCTGTTCGTTTAGATCATATAGATGTCTTTACCACACTGAAAAAATCCAACAAAAAGTGTTGAGCACAAAAGCTTCTTTATATAAATGACTTGGCCTCAACCGTAGAGAGCTTGTGAGCAACCTCAGATGGTATTTAGAGCTCACAGGCCGTGGGCAAGGCCACAGTGCTTCCTCCTCAAGACCTGACTGGAGGGAAGATGCCTACTGACTTCAAGGAGTTGGTCACAATTGATGGCTTGCTATGAACAGTGCTGTGAGAGCTCGGAGGGAACAACTGTGGAGATTTCTTAAAAGATTCGATAATCAAGAGGAAAGAACACATCTGGGTATAAGCATATATATATATTTAGATACACGTAGAGCTCTAAGTGATGCTATACGGAAATCAGGTGAGAAAGGCTATGGTTGATCAAGAACAAGAAGGAGCAGCCACATTTCAAAGCACAGAGCTCTTCTAAAATTGTCCCCGAGCGGGAGTCTCTGAGCCAACAAACCCAGTGGGTTTCTTACCCTTTTTTTCTTTTATTTTCACCTATTTCCATGCAGTGTAAGAAAACCTCACTCTAGGTTAAGCTATATTTTAATCACCATTAAAGCAGTAGGTTGTTCCCTTAGGATAGCTCCTCCACCCACTCCAAACTCACCCACAGAAATGTTGCCCAGTGATGCTGGACTGAGGTGTAGGGTATTAAATTTCCAAGAAGCTGGAGAAATCAGATAGTGAGATCCAGGTTCACCTTTCACTGTCTTAGCCAGCTCTGTCTAGCATCTGTGTCAGGTGCTTTTTATAAAGTCTCTTGTTGCCTTTCACCATGACCTTATGAAATGAGAATTATTACTTCCCATTATATAGGTGGCAAAACCCAGGAACTGAAAACAGACAACTTTTCAGCTCTCCAGAGTGTGTTGAGGAGCCTCCTCCTAGGTCTGCAGCAACTTTTAACCCAACAGACCTCTGTGTTCTCATTTGTCAAGTGGAGAAGACAACATTGGCAACTTCATAGGGTGCTCTGGAGATTATATAAGACCAGTGTGTGAAGTCCAGTGACTAGCACATAGCAAGTGCTTGCAAGGGCCTCAGTTCCACAGCAATGAAGTCTGCATCATATCAATTCTCCACCAAATAAGTGTTTATGGAGTATGTTCTATGGATGGAAGCATTTGGACTCCTTTACTGGACTGCAGAACCAAGTGGAACAGGGATCTCTGACACAGCTGTAAAATACATAGTATTCATCCCAGCTCTAGGCACATAGTAGCTGCTTGGAGGCTACTTTTTGACTGACCAGTTCTGGCAGAGCCAAATGCATTGCTACTTATGGCAGCAACTTGTCCACTGATTTTGTAGGTGGAGATGGCTGAGTGGGGAGGGGATTGATCGTGGGGCTTGGATTCAGCTCAAAGGCAGGGCTCAACCTGAATAATACCACAGACAGAATGATTCACTCCTATTTTGTTAGTTAACAATGCACACGGAATGGTCACAAATCAACTTGCTTCAAAAAGTCATCTCAGGGCAAATTCAATTCCCAAGCTGTACAGGCTTTCCTGGCAATGATTCTGGGGTCTATTTCCTTTTCAATATTCTTCAAGATTACCTGCAGGTTTGAGCAAGGTTCTTGGTATCCAATTGACAGGCTTGGCCTCCATCATTCCTGTCATCAGTGATGCCCTCCCCAGCCACCTTACCTGACACACCAATTCCCATCCTTTCTACCCTTCACTTTGGTTTTCTTCTCTTGATAGTACTTCTTGCCACCTCATCTACAGTGGATATGTATTGGTTGACTGTCTAGTTCTCCCTGCTACCCACAAGGAATGTTATCATGAATTTCTCAGTGTGATGGATCTTTGGATTTTATTTCATGATTGATGAGGGTATCTCAGCTTCCTTGGGAACTTCTGGCTCAGCTAAGTATGGGTTACTCTTCAAGGGTGTTTGCCTACTACTCATTTTGAGAAATCTTAGACTCTGTGCTGAGAGGTGCCTTCTTCCCACCATAGATCTACAAAATAATCTGAAGAGAAAATAAGTGGAGAAAGGCATTCCAGGAAGAAGGAATAGCAAGGGCTAAAGTGTGAGACAACAGGACTCTTTTAAAGACAGGGTATTCAGTGCAGCTACAGCACAAGGGAAGAAGTGGTGAGGACTGATCCCAGTGACAAATGCAGGGTCCAATGAACTGCTTTCCATGCTGAGCTCAGAATTTATTCTGAAGGCAATGTAGACAGCTACTGAAGGGTTTGAAGCAGCGAGCAGGTGAAATAGTGGCCTCCCAGTTTTACCTTTGTCTGTAAATGGTACCCACAGTCCTGACCTCTCAGATGGGAAAGGCAGCTTGGTAGAAATGCATTCCCGTCGTGAGAAAAACCAACTGGCAGCACATTCCCTAGTGATGATGGAATATCATCAGCACTCCATGATTCCATACTTTGTTTTGTTAAGTAGAAAACACCATCTTTTCTTCTCGGGATTTTACTAGCAGGTTAGAATTGTTCATCTGAACTGTTCATCTAACTGTTTCTACTGAACTCAATACACTCACATCTCAAATGGACTATGGCCCTACCTATGGCAAGGAAAGAAAGGAACTTAGTAGGCTACCTTCTCTGCTCCCTACCAACCCTTCATGTGCAAATAATAACAATAATGTAGAACAGGTGACCAAGTGCTTTATCCATGTGCTGCAAACCACAATGTGTAATCATCAGCCACCCTTTGCTCTGTTTCCCAAATACAAACTCTCAGCAACATCCAAAATACTTCTAGGTCTGCATTTTACTCTTAGTCTTAACATCCATGTGTCAACTCAGATGCTTAATACATATTTCCTAGATTCATTTAGACTTAAAGCAGTGATCAAAATATTATTTTGCAAAGTGATGCAATATTCTTCTGGATGTCTTAGCTTTTTATAAGTGTTTTGATTACTCATGACATATACTATATGTACTATACAGGCATACCTCATTTTATTAGGCTTTGCTTTATTGCACTACATAGATATTACATTTTTTCCAAGTTGAAGGTTTAACTCGAATAAGTCTATTGACACCATTTTTCCAGCAATAGGTACTCATTTCCTGTGTCCATGTCATGCAATATTCTGTAATATTTCAAATGTTATTATTATTATTATTATTTCTGTTACGGTGATGTGTGATCTTTGATGTTACTATTTTAGTTGTTTTGTGGTGTCATGAACTGTGCCTATGTAAGATGCAAACTTAATCAATAAATGTGTGTGTTCTGACTGTTCTACTGACCAGCCATGTCCCCCATCTGTTTCCCTCTCCTTGGATCTCCCTATTCCCTGAGCCACAACAATATTGAAATTCGGCCAATGACTAACCCTAGTAGAATGGCCTCTAAGTGTTCAAGCGAAAGAAAAAGTCACACATCTCTCTCTTTAAATCAAAAGCTAGGAGTGATTAAGCTTAGTGAGGAAGGCATGCTGAAAGCTGAGACAGGATGAAAACCAGGCCTCTTGTGCCAGACAGTTAGTCAAGTTGTGAATGCAAAGGAAAAGTTCTTGAGGAAAATTAAAAACGCTACTCCAGTGAACACATGAATGATAAGAAAGCAAAACATTCTTATTGCTGATTATGGAGAAAGTTGTAGTAGCCTGGATAGAAGATCAAATCAGCCACGACATTCCCTTAAGCCAAAGCCTAATCCAAAGCAAGGCTCTAATTCTCTTCAATTCTATGAAGGCTAAGAGAGGTGAGAGAGCTGGAGAAGAAATGTCTGAAGCTAGCAGAGGTTGGTTTATAAGGTTTCAGAAAAGAAGCTGTCTTCAAAGCAGAAAAGTGCAAGGTGAAGCAGCAAGTGCTGACGTAGAAGCAGAAGCTGCAGCAGATTATCCAGAAGATATAGCTAAGATAATGGTTGAAGCTGGCTCCACTAAACAACAGATTTTCAATGTAGGCACCACAGATTTTTATTGGAAGAAGATGCCATCCAGGACTTTCACAGCTAAGGGGAAGTTAATAACTGGCTTCAAAGCTCCAAAGGACAGGCTGACACTCTTGGTACAGACCAATGCAGCTGGTGACTTTATGTTGAAACCAGTGCTTTTCCCATTCAAAAAATCCTGGGGTCCTTAAAAATTATGCTAATTGTATTCTGTGCTCTATAAATGGAAAAACAAAGCCTGGATGATAGCACATCTGTTTACAGCATGGTTTACTAAATATTTGAAGCCCACTGTTGGGACTTACTACTCAGATAAAAAGGATTCCTTTCAAAATGTTACTACTCATTGGCAATGAACTTCATCACCCTAGAGCTCTGATGAAGCTATACAAGATTAATGTTGTTTTCATGCCTGCTAACGCAACATCTACTCTGTAGCCCATCAATCAAGGAGTAATTTCCATTTCAAGTGTTATTATTTAAGAAGTACATGTCATAAGGATTCAGTTGCCATAGATAGTGATTCTTCTGATTGAATTCTTCTGACTTAGGCAAAGTAAAATAAAACACTTTTGGAAAGGAATCACCATTCTAGATGACATTAAGAACATCTGTGATTCATGGGAGGATGTCAAAATATCAACATTACCAGGAGTGTTGAAGAAGTTCATTCCAACTCTCATGGATGACTTTGAGGGGTTTAAGACTGTAGTGAAGGAAGTAACTGCAGATGTGGTACAAACACCAAGAGAACTAGAATTAGAAGTAGAGCCTGGAGAGGAATTAGAAGTAGAGCCTGGAGAGGTGACTGATTCTCATGATAAAATCTCATGATAAAACTTGCAAAGATAAGGAGTTGCTTCTTATAGAGGAACAAAGAAAGTGGTTTCTTGAGGTGAAGTCTACTTTTGACGAAGATGCTATGAACACTGTCGAAATGACAAAAGATTTGGGATATTTCATAAATTTAGTTGATAAAGTAGTGGCAGGGTTTGAGCATAATGACTCTAATTTTGAAGGAAATTCTACTGTGGGTAAAATGTTATCAAACAGCACTGCAACAGCACTGCATGCTGCAGATAAATCGTTTGCGAAAGGAAGAGTCAATGAATGTGGCAAACTTCATTGTTGTTTTACTTTAAGAAATTGACACAGTGACTCCCAATCCTCAGCAACCACCACCCTGATCAGTCAGCAGCCACCATCATCTAATCAAAAATCCTTCATTAGCAGAGATTATGACTCACTGAAAGCTCAGATAATCATTAGCATTTTTTAGCAATAAAGCATTTTTAATTAAGGTATGTATATATTTTAGACATAATGCTATTGTATACTTAATAAACTACAGTATAGTATAAACATGACTTTTATGTGCACTGGGAAACCAAAAGATTTGTATGACTTGTATATTGCAATATTTGCTTTACTGAGGTGATCTGGAGCCAAACCCGCAATATCTCCAAGGTATTCCTTTATGTTAGATATCTGATAGATACAAAGATAATCAGATCTCATATTTCAAGAGCTCTCAGGTTGTTAGGGGAGATTACAGCAACACACACTAAGATGAGTGAGTGCTCAAACAATCAAACAAATGCCCACGAGTCCATTATCTGTTGTTCGCAGTGTGGCCAGAAGACAGTGGGGCTTTGGAGTCAAAAAACCATTCAAATCTTGATTTACTACTTTACTACCATGACTATTTACAGGACACAACAAATTTTCATTTTACATTTACAGGACATCTACTCTAGGAAGGAAGCAGTCTTACATTCATTTAGAATAAAAACATGACAAAAACCCTGCTCCTAAAGAGCTCCCTCCTGGTAATATTATGGAGTCAGCAGACTGAACTACATGTTCTCAAGAGAGGTAGGGCACAGCATTGAGGGATTTCAGAGGAAGAGTTGACTCACATCTCGGGAGATCACTGTTGCATCACAGAAATGAAGGAATTTGCACGTGGCTTTGAAAGACAAGTAGCGCCTGGGCATGTGGAGATGAAGGAAAGAGGACATAACATGAACAGAGGCAAAAGGGTGAGGAGAGAGATGCTCATTCCAATTAGGCTGGAATATCGGGAGAATGAAGCAGCTGATGGAAAGAGAACAGGCTGGGTATAAACATGGAGAATACTGACTGAGTTTTTTTTGTTTTTTGCTTTTTTTTCCCTCTTTTAAACACGCTGATATGGTTTGGCTCTGTGTCCCCACCCAAATCTCATCTCTAATTGTAATCCCCACATGTCAAGGAAGGGACCTCATGGGAGGTGACTGGAACATGGGGGCAGCTTCCTCCATGCTATTCTTGTGACAGTGAGTTCTCACAAGTCCTGATGGTTTAAAAGTATGGTACCTCTCCCACCCTCACTCTCTCTCTCCTGTCACCATATAAGACGTGCCTTGCTCCCCCTTTGTCTTCCATCTTGATTGTAAGTTTCCTGAGGCCTCCCTAGCATGCAGAACTGTGAGTCAATTAAACCTCTTTTCTTTATAAATTACGCAGTCTCAGGTAGTTCTTTACAGCAGTGTGAAAACAGACTAATACACAGGCCATGCAGAGCTGTTAAAGACTTCTGAATAGGAGGATGATATGAATTCTTAACCTTGCTTAGAATAGAATGAATGGAGGGCTTTGCAGGTGGGATAAACATGGTAATGGCTTAGGTAAGAGATGAGGATAGGAAGGAGGGAGATGGATGTGAGAAGAATTAAGGTGATACAAACATCGGGACTTAGCAAACAACAAATGACTGGCTGATGGAAAGTAGGTCCAACAAGACTTGTAGCAGAGGATACTAGCTAGGTCCCAAGAGCTCTGGCAAAAGGAGAAGTTTAGTGGGAAATTAATGAGTTCCATTTTAGAACCTTTGAAACGAAAGCTAAATGAGACCCACAGGTGGAGAAGGTAGGGAGCAGATAGAACAGAGGGTCTCAGACTTAACATGAGTGGTTAGCACTGGAAGTCCTGGTGGCATCAGAAGAGGGCAAGTAGACTTCCTGTGTTTGTAAAGAGAGACAGCGTGCAGAGAAGAGAACTGAGGACCAGACCCAAGTACATGTAAAGGGAGCAGGAGAAAGGTAGTAAAAACAAGGTAAAGGGAAGGCATGATCAGAGAGGTTACAGGAGAGCCTGAAACACATAGCAGGACCAAAACCAAGGGAAAAGAATTTCCCCAGGAGAAAAGTCAGCAGTTTTAAATGCCACAGACAGAAAAAGAAGGATGAAGAAAGAGCAGCGGCCATGACCTTGTTTGACTGAAATCACTGATGATCCTTGTGAAAGCCATTTCATTATAGTCATAGGGATCAAGGTCATGCTGCAAGGAATTCCAGAGAAAGGGAGGGGGAGCCAAGGAGGCAGCAGGTGTAAACAGCAAGAAGGAATGCCTCCTTCCCCGAGAAAATGCCACTGCAGTTAGCCAGTATTAGATCACTTCACGAAAGTGGTTTCAATAAAATGCTGAAGGCAGAACATTGAGTCTAGCAGTTTACAAAAAGCAAAGAGTGAGTGGTGAGAAAGTAGAAGTTGGGATTATTGGTTTTTTCCTTCCAAGAGATTGGGAAGATAAGATTGCAGAAGGTCACATCCAAGAATGGTTTTAATATTTCAAACACAGAGCACTTTCCTGGGGCTCATATGTATAACCTTTTTAAGATTTGCCAGGGGAAAAACAGTACATCTAAGAACTGAGGCTTAGGGAAGCAGTGACATGGTAAACAAAGTTTGGAGTCAGACTGATGTGCCCCCTAACCCCAACTCTGCTGGATTTAACTATGACCCGGGACACACCACTTAACTTGCTTAAGCCGATTTTCCTCCTTCCTAAACAGCAAGGAGCTGGTCATGGAAGTTCCTGTCTCATGGGATTGCTGTATGGCTTAAATAAAATGAAACAATGTTTATAAAGTACTCAGTCAGTAGACATGCAATAAGTGATAGTTATCATTAATTAAAAATGATCATCGATTCATGTCAGTAATAACCACAGTAATGATGTCACACACTGGGACTCATCAATGCATTCCACTAGCCCATTAGAGTATCAAGTGCTAAGGAGTTTCTTGTGTGGGTGGTTTCAACTAAGTCCTGAAGGTCAGGTAAGTTTATATCATCAAGGCTCCAGATTAAGCACCACCTTCCAAACAATGAATTATTTTAGGCTCCCAATAAAGCTCATGATGCAAGGAAACTTCATTCAGCTTGAGGCTAGACGTGAAATTTTTTCCTTTTTTACTTAAACCCATTCTATGGTTGATTAAAAATGATCATAAATTGACAACAAATTTGCTTCTACTGTAGTATTTTCATAATAGCTACTATTTCTACAGTAATTTAGAATATGAAAGTACTTCCATTGCATTATCTCATTTGATCCTTGAAATAACCCCATAAAGTAGGCATCATTATTTTGCATATTAGAAACTGCAAGGCTCAGAGAGGGTAAATGCTTTAACTAAGGACATGCATGTGTGATACGGAACTAGACAGGACCTCTGCCTAAGGCTGCACATTTCATTAACGACAATGTGAATGATACTTCCTGGACTTGAGCCTGCAGCAGCTTTCAAGCCAAATCTCAAACTCAGGGTTCCAACATCTCCAGTGTGATCTGTACACCATTAAGTAAAGATGATCTATATGGAGAATTGGGTTCAAAAAAATCATTTGCCCCTAATTTTCACTAGCTCCAGTTGGGTGAAAATGATCCCTCCTGGTATTTGCTCAATGAAAATGAACCCAGTAATACACCGCAAGAGTCACACTTGATGCCAGTACAGCACCACAACTCCAAAATTCCACTGGAAAAAAAAAAAAAAAAAAAAACAAAACTGTTATGACTTGGGGAAGAGGTTCCATGGAACATTTGGATGCTTCCCCTGGGTAAGAGTGCCGGATTGGGGCCGAGGCAAGCAAGAAGGCCTAGGGTGGAACTTGGACAGGCTTATGGCGACGTCAAATGTTGCAGATTCATTGCTGTCAACAACCCTCCTTCCCCGTTGGATACAGGAAGCCCAGGGGCACAGTGAGAGCTGCTCCACCTGGGCTGGGGCTGTGAGGCTGGGCTGCTCTCAGTACTTTGTTAACAGTGGCTTTATATGGCCAGTCCCAGTAGAGTCACCTCTTTTCATTGGGATTATGCTAATTAATATAAAAACAACCACCAATGTGTGCAGCATAGTATAGCTTTCAAGGCTTCTTTCTTACCCTTGTTTTCGCTTTATCTCAATTTAGAAAAAGATAATAAACGAATAAATAAATCTTAAACCTACACTTGCACAGAATTACTTCTCTAACCTCAGGTTCTCTAACTCTTATTCTGCTCTTGGCAACACATAGTGGGTGATATCTATTTACTCAACATTCTCTCCTACGCATGCCGTGATTTAGAAAATACCCCAAATAATTAGGAGAGAAAGACGTATGGCGAAAAGTACTATATATCTTTTAGTTAAGTTATAGGGTAGAGGCACATAATAATGAAGCTATTCAAAAGTAACTAAAAGCTTTCATTTTAAAACAGAAAAGCAAATCTTTTGAATATTTTATTTAAACTTGAACTTAGATTTTTTTTTTTTTTTTTT
>NW_016806456.1:2051173-2055517 GCF_001698545.2 Rhinopithecus bieti
TTTTTTTTGAGATGGAGACGCACTCTGTCGCCCAGGCTGGAGTGCAGTGGCATGATCTCGGCTCACTGCAACCTCTGTCTCCTGGGTTCAAGCAATTCTCCCACGTTGGCCTCCCGAGTAGCTGGAATTACAGGTGCCTGCCACCACGTCTGGCTAATTTTTGTATTTTTAGTAGAGATGGGGTTTCACCATGTTGGCCAGGCTGGTCTTGAACTCCTGACTTCAGGCAATCCTCCTGCCTTGCCTTCCCAAAGTGCTGGGATTATAGGTGTGAGCCACCAGGCCTGGCCTGAACTTAATTTTTTAAAGAGTTATTGTTTTCCAGACTTCTGTTATGGAGATAAAATAGCTAAGATGCAACAGGATACTGTAACCATATTAGCAAAAATCATCTTATTTTATTGTTCATATAACACCACACAGAATTTGTCAATTTTAAAGTGCTAATAGGGAACTGCACTTATACTTCACTGTCTGCCTGTGGTTTAGTTATCATAATTATTATGTCTCTTCTAACAGACATATTGATGACATTATTCTTGCTTACATGCAAGGTAGATGTGAATTTTCTCATCTTTCCTTCTCTCTATTCCTAATTAAAAACTTACCCATGGGCAAAATTTTAAAATACTATAAAATCAGAGTAACAATAAAATCACAACTCACAAGTACAATAATTTGTGATTGCCACAGCTACTAACCATACAGCTGCTCACTCCCTTTAGTTTGGGATAAGTAAGATAGACTACAGCTATTTGCAACTTCTAGCACATTGGTTGTGGCTCTATTCCTGTCTCTTTCACTTAAGAAAATATCTTGAAATACTTAAGCATAAACTGACATTACATAGGGGTAAGTCTGACTCAGCTCAAATTTATTTTGAAAAGTAAATTGGATTTGTGATTAACGAAGATACCCTGCAAAACAAATTGGAAAAGATGGAGGTTAGAATCAGAAAGACTGGCTAACATCAGAGGAAGGGCAGGAGTGAAGGTTATTCAGGGTTGGAGTCTGGTAAGTTGGAAACCAGAGGACAAGGGGACGAGAGAAACCAGGATGCTGAAGAAAGCCCCTTTGAAATGGCTAACCCTCTGGTCAGGTCTAGGTTGGATGGGGAAGGAGACTACCCGCAGTGGTCAGAGTAAAGGCAGATTTGAGGTGCTGGAGACGGAGCTGTTATGGTGAATTTGGCCACAGGTGGGCAGCTGGAGGACAGTCAGGAAGGAGATAAATCTCCCTGGCTGAGGCGACTGAAGTGTCTGTTGAGTTATTGCCGTTGAGTGTAGTCTATTGTAATTCCAGAGCATGAAGGTTACATTTGGATTAGAAAGGAAGGCTGTGAGCCAGTCACTGAGTTCACAGAGGAAGACAGAAGAATATTCCAAAAGAGAGGAAGAAAATAAGCAGAAAGCAGGCATTTGAAAAAGGACCATTAAACAAAGGAAGTAGAAGTACTCTCAAGAGGTGGCAGAAAGTAAGGAAGGCACCCACTTGTCTCCCTGGCTGCTTGGAAAAAAAGGAATTGGTTGCTTCATTTGCAGAAAGTTTAAAGGGCTATGGTGTTGCCATTGGGGTGGGAGGAAGGGAGAAGTTAGTTAACTCAAGGACGGGGGAACGATCAATGAAATGTGCAATAACGTGGGATGGCACATCTTGCTATACACACAGCCAGATTCCATTGGCTTTTTCCAGATTCCCAGGCTTGTTCACACATAAATTGTTCTCTTGGCTTTCCTTGTGTGTGGTTGCTTTTGCTGTCCTCATTCAAAACAATTTAAGAAGTATCTATTGAATGGCCTACCCAGTGCTGGGGCTCTAGAAATGAATAAGAAATGGTCCCTGACCTAGGAGAGCACACAGTTTAGCTGGAGAGACAGGTAAGGCAGCTAATAATTACAAGAATATTTGGCAAGTCCAGGAATGGAAAGAAATGCAGGGGTCATCAGCTACTCAACTTACTTTGTATTTATCCTTTCACAAAATCTTATTTCTAGCCCACTACTCTGAATGGTCTAGACAGTCTGTAATCTTGATTTTTGTCTTTTAAGGACTGTTTACCAATATTGTAAACGTATTAAGTCTCAAGTAAGTAGTGAGGAAAGAGACTCTACTTGAGTAATTTTTGAAGAGGTGAGTGAGTCATAAAATAAAATTAATGAATTTTTGATTGGCAAAGTCTCAAAGGCCTTCTATAATTCTGAGAATCCCACCTTAAATATAATATATGTATATATATAATTTATTATACATAAAAGTATATTTGAAACCTTTAAGTACTCAATATTTATTATCTGAAAAGGAATTATTTTTGTTTTGAGATATGAACCCTTATATTTCAAAACTATAGTAAGTCATGTGGATGGAACCCATCAAGTGAGAGAAAACACATGAAAGAAAATAGTTTGTGTAGTTCGGTTCCAGTTTTGTAAAAAAAAAAAAACAACCTAAACTACATGACAACCTGTATTTGTATATTCATAGGACAAATATCTAGATGACTTCGACAATCTGTGAATAGAGATTATTATGGGTAGGGAGAGGCTGGCATGATGGGTGACCCTTACATTTTGTTATGTATTGCCATAAAGCTGTTCTTTAGTCACGAGTTGGTATTACTTTTGTCATCAGAAGGTAAAAATTCTATGCAGCTATCTTAAAAGAGGATGAGTACTACCCATGACTAATTTCATTGCACATTCCTTCTTGAAGACCTATTGATGCTAGCTGAATGCACCTATAGCTCAAATGTACCCTGGCACTTCTGGAGAGGAAGGAATCTTGCTGCTTGTCTTCCTCATTGAGTGTTTCTTAACAAATCCAAAGTCCTCTTCCCAGTGTTAAGTACTCCTGTTGTCTCGCTCTCCCTCTCCTTACCTCACCAATTGCCCTCCCACTAACCTCACCACACATCCTTTGTTCCAGCCACACTGGTTCTTTACAGTCTCAGGATCCTTTCTCCTGTGTATCTGCTCATGCTGATACTCTTCCCTCCTTGCCTCCTTCCATCCACCTGCACACATCCACTCACCCTTCAAGGTCCAGCTTGAGTACTGCCTCTTCCATGAAGCCCTACATGACTCAATTCCTTCTCATATCCACAGCTACAGCCATTCAAATCCAGACACACAATTTCTCACTTTATTGTATTCTGGTCTTTTAACTTAAGACTATCTGTACATCTGTTAACTTAAGCTCCAAATATCAGTAAGTAATAAATACTTGTCTTTCATTTCCTTTAGAAGATTCCAGAGCCCACAGACATATAAGCAGCCAAGGCTTCACCACTCTGGATCATTTCTTGGGTATGTGTTTTTGCTATTAGACTCCACTGAGGCACAAAGTTCAAGGGCACAGACTTTGGAATCGGACAAACCTGTGAATGAAACAGCTCCACCACGTACACGCTTTGTGATGTCTGACTCACCATTTCACTCCTCGTGCCCTTCTCCTTCAAATGAGATTAATCATTTATACCTCCAATTCATTAGACATATTAAAGCAGATGACATATTTAAGACAATTGGTAGAATAAAAAAAAGTTATTTTTCATCACTTGGGAATTGAACGAAGAGACATGCAGAACCCTTATGTAAACCAGAATGAATGACTTTCAAACTGGCCAAGGGGGAAAAAAATAACTAGCAGTGCTGAAAATGAACACATAGGTTAAGAGTTTAGAAGGTCCTGCCTCTCTCAATGTGGCTAACATAGCAGCTCTGGTGGAGGACTCACAGTGCATCAAAATAAAATATGATGTAAGAGAGTGACTTGTGCGAGTCATCTAAGAATGTTTTGTGTCCCCATGGAAGCCAAAGAACCTAGCTTTGGAATGACTTCTCCACAAGCAGTGTGCTAGGAAATGAAACCTTAGCTGGGCCCTACACTCTCGGCCAAATACTTCCTTTGGGTTGAACTTGATGACTCGGAAACTGTTTGCAAAGTGGAAGAGCCCCAGTGACAGGAACATATCATTTCCTGGGCCTAAACAGAAAGGGACTGAATCCAGCAGAGGGCAAGCAGATTCTCCCACCTGTATACTTTCCTCTCATGTCACTTTTGGCCATTTGTTATTTCACCATTTTTGTTTAATCACCACCACTGGGATTTTTCTGTTGGCTGTTATTTACGGTTAATAAAACATGTTTCTTTTGCTGTGCAAAAGCTCTTTAGTTTAATTAGATCCCATTTGTCAATTTTTGCTTTTGCTGCCGTTGCTTTTGGTGTTTTAGACATGAAGTCCTTGCCCATGCCTATGTCCTGAATGGTACTACCTAGATTTTCTTCTAGGGTTTTTATGGTATTAGGTCTAACATTTAAGTCTCTAATCCATCTTGAATTAATCTT
>NW_016806456.1:2056868-2174776 GCF_001698545.2 Rhinopithecus bieti
AAAAAAAAGAAAACATGTTAACAAAAGTATGTGTATCATTTGGACATGCTTTCCTGGGACATACAATCAAAATGTATGTAATTTACTTTTTTCAAAAAAATAATTGTAGCTAAAAAGTTATTTCTGGCATCTTATTCTCACCTCCATACTAATTTACTTTTATTTTATTTTATGTTTTTATAGAGGTGGGATCTTGCTATGTTGCCCAGGCTGGTCTTGAACTCCTGGCCTCAAGAGATCCTCTTGCCTCAGCCTCCCAAAGTGTTGGGATTACAGGCATGAGCCACAACAGTGTGGCTCTTCCCATTTTTTAAAAAATTATTTGTTTACATACCCATCTTTCCAAGGACATTCCCTCGACTCTAGCAAGGCTGTTGCAGGATTTCTACCTCTAAATCATGGCTGACTCTTTTGACTTCTCCCAACTCAAATACCCTTCCTTCTGCCTGTGTAAAATCCTCTCAAACAGAACAGAAAGAGTGGAGAGACCTATGAGTCACAAGAAGTCTCAAGACAGTTTGAGGGATTTTTATCTCAAGTAAAATTGGGCTAAAATACTAGCTTCAGCTCCAGGGACAGAAAATTTGAAGTGGGCAATGAGAAGACAAGGAAAGATTCTTTCTTTTAAAAAATAACTGAGATTAGTTGTTTTAGATGATTCAGCTAATGACTGACTATATTTTTCTGCTAAAGAATAAAGTAGATTTCTTCCCTTCTAGATACTTTCCACAAATGAGGTCTGGAAGACTTGAGGTAATCTCCAAGCAGTTCACATCCAGAGATGTGAACATCAGATGTGGAATTATGAAGCAAACTCCAGTGTTTCTGGGAACTAGTTTCGAATAACTTTAGTGGTATATGGCTATATTTCTGATGAACAATGTTTTTACTGGCATGGGAAGAAGGAGATGAGTTAGTTGACTACGTTCCCAGGACATGGAAAGCCTACACTTGAAATGTTTTCATCTGTGGCACAAAGGATGATATTAGCCACAAAACTATGGCTAATTCAAAAAGTCACAGAAATTCCAGGCAGGTTGGTATCTTGGGAAGTGTCTATCACATGACCTTTGAGTTCAGAGTGGTGATAATTTTGGAGGGTTGCTCTTTGTCACTGAGGTAGAGTCTTAACAGTTTAATCCCTGTAGATTTCCAGGTAATAACAGAAGATTCGGGGTCTTCAATGCCACTTTGCTCCACTGAAATTGTAGACCTCTTAAGTCTTTACGGTAGAGATATAGAAATATAGTAAGTGTTAAAATGAACTTTAGGCCACATTTTGACGTAGAAATTCTGATATCAAAAAGAGAAGGTTAGTTAGTAGCTGGTCAGATAATTTTGAGACCAGCAGAACCTATTAAAAATTATAGTCAAGCCATTAAAATTATGTCTTACATCGCATGTGCTATAAACGATGTAAATTTTTGTATTTTACAATTAGTTATTCACTTGGGAGTCTCCATTTCATGACTGTCATTTTTAAAAAGAAACCATCTCATTTTTTCTTTCCATCTGATTGCAATTGGAACCTGTGTGGAAGGGCTGAAGCCCTAGCAACTACCTGGATCCTCTTAAAGGTTGAATTTTATGTCTGACCTATTTAGAGATCTGAAAAGCTTCTCTTCAAAATAAAGCATCCCAGATCTTAATTTTAGTTGTCAAGCATTGCTGCAGCCAAGGTAAAATGAGTTGCTAGTTTGGAGCTAGACTCAACATAATTCTTAGAGAAGATTTTCCTTTTAAGCTTAAATGTAATTCATGCACTAATATTTTTAAAACTTTATCTAATACCTTACATTTCATATATGAATCTAATAATATATTTAGGTCAAGTTACATTTTTAAGTGACATCTAGGAGTATTCCACATGTTAAATATAAAGGCTCAGAATGATATTTATTAAAGACTGGATTAATCTCATGGGTATTGCTGTAATTATTCCCCCCAATCATCTCATCTACGACATAGGTTAGTGAAGTATCATTCATGGCCCTTCCCAAATTTGTTTTTGTACATACAGTTTTATTGAAGCATAGTCATGTTGTTTTTTTTACATACTGTCTATGGTTACTTTCATGTTACAATGGCAGAGTTAAGTAGTTGTGACAGAGACTGCACGACCTACAGTGCTGAAAATATTTTCTGTCTGGCCTTTTTTATAGAAAAAAATTGCCAAAAGCTGGCACAGAAAGACAAATACTGCACATTCTTATGTCCTATGTAGAAGCTAGAAAAGTTGATCTCATAGAAGTAGCAAGTAGAATAGTGGTTACTAAAGACTGGGAAGGGCATTAGGGTGGTAAATAGATATAAAATTACAGCTGGATAGGAGAAACAAGATCTAGAATTTTACAGCATCTTAAGATAACTAGAATAAACAACAACTGATTGTATATTTACTAACAGCTTAAAAAGCAGATTTTGAGTGTTTCCAACACAAAGAAATAATAAATGTTTGAGGTGATGGAAATGCTAATGGCCCTAATTTAATCGTTACACATCATATGCATGTATCAAATTATCACACTGTATGCCACAAATATGTGTAATTATTATGAGTCAATTTAAATTTTTTTTAAAGGAAAATTTTGCCAATCTCTAATGTTTAGAAAAACGGAGTCTCACCAAATGAGTCTCTTCTAACCAATATATTGTTTTAAAAGTCTGATGGGAAAAGTTTTCAGGTAGAATAGAAAGCTCTACTCATTGACAAGTTTTGTTGGTCAGTTTATCACCATATCGTCTTTGAATCTGAATTTAACTGCGGCCAAACACTGTATATTGACAGAGACACAGAGAACAAATTAGCCCACTCTAAGATCAATAATTGTGCGCACTTGCTCCAAGAAGCAACTCTGCTAACAGCTGACCATACTAGAAATGTTCATCTCTCCAGCTCCATCATACTTTCTATATCCTTCTGAGGGACAGAAGGGTTTATACCTTGTCTTAACCTTCAGCTTCTCACCTATACAGAAGGTCTCATCATGCAGGGAACAATGACAACATTTAAAATGCTCTTTGTCAAGGAAGATCTTTTTATCTCGGCAGAGTAATTGTGTCAGATAATTAATGTTAGAGCATTCCCTAAGGTTTCATCTTCAGATGTCTTTTGACCCGCCTCTTAAACGGAAGTGAAATAAACTCATCCTGTGTAATTTGGTTAGTGGAGTTAAAATGTATTTGAGGACCCAGTACAATTAACAGAACTGAAAACTGTGATGCCTCCAAGATATCATGGGTCCATGAAAAGAGTAAGTATTTAGTAAGTACTTACCTAACTGTCCATATTGGAAAATTAGGGGACAGAAAAAATAGCATATCTGCAAGTACTAATAGAGCACCAGGAAGATGAGGGATACAAGAGTATAATAAGAGTACGTTTGGCGCCAGTGAAAATCAATCCTTAAAGGAAGTGAAAAGTCATGGACTAGTACAGAAAAGCAGACAGGAAAGAAATCCATCTAACCTCCCAGCAGAGCTTACTGAAAGTGAGTAGAAGTACAAAGGAAGACATTAAATGTTTAGGATAGTAAGTAGAGAGATGGCAGGAATGTCAGTATTTGCTAGTGAAGCCACTGTGCAATGATGAAAGCATGACTAAATGGTGAACTTTGGATGCAACGCTGAAGACTTTCATATGAGAGGTAATAAGTACGTGTGGTTCCTCGATGAGAAATGTCTTGATAAAAATAGTGTTTGTCAAGTATTATTCTAGAGCTTAGAGGAGAAAAACCAATTGAGATTTATTAAAAAATCTGTACAAAAGGAAATTGCAAAGCTCCTTGCAACATTTTTCTATTAATTCTAATATCACAGACTTCTCTTTTGGGTGGACTATATCAAGTTCTATATTATAAATGGAGGGGTATCACAACCAAGTGTTCTTTGTGTTTTCTCTGGGTTGCTAACTAAGGCACCGGCAAAACAAACAAACAAATAAACAAACAATGTTACCATCATTCACCTTATTCACTTTGTACCTGGTCTGATTTTTGTTTTTGTCCTAAATGCATCATAGTAGCTATTTTCTAAAGCAGGCAATTCCATAGCATAACTGCATAGATAGAAGAAACAAAATAACTTATTAGTCCCCGGGAGAAACTAGAGGGAGGAAAAACATGGAATGTCATCACTGGCTTGACTTAACTTATAGTTGAATTTTAAGTTACATATCCATTGGCCATGTCCTGTATAGCTTCTCAGACCTAAAACAAATCTCATAGCTAAACTACACTGTCCTAGTTTCTTGGTTATTTTACAGCTGTGCGTATATGTGTATTTTTCTGTACTGAAAGCAGAGACTTGGAAACAGCCGGATAAAAGCCAGTCCCGTGTTGTACATGGCAGGAGAAGGAACACAGTAAACACAAACACAGCAGAGCATTTCCCTTTGTTGAAAACCTTATTGTTTCCCCTTAATGCATTGTTTAGAATAGCAATTATGTGTCATTGCCCATTATCTTATAGACAAAACCAATACCATAGTGCCGTTGCTTTTCTTTCCAACAACTGATCATCATGAATATATAGAGGATTCGTGTGCTGGTGAAACATGTCAAGACTGACAGCTCAGAGCCCAAGAGCACGGTTGAAGCACAGAAGAGGTGTGTGGCCAGGCAGCTGGAGTGAAATCTGCCCTCTACCTTCTCATTTTTGCTTTCTTCACTTTTCTCCCTCCTCTGGGTTGGGAGGGAGAGCAGCTTAGAAAGAACATCCATCCCTTTTCAGGCTGTTTCCCTCTGCCAGAGAAGACTGGCTCCCTCTCAAGACGGCAAGCATTTGACCACTGCAAATAGCAGCAACATGTCAACTTGTTTTATTCACATATTTCACTAGGGAATCAGAAAGCCAAAGACACACTGGTGATTTCCCTGGTTTTATGGATCTTGACTCCCCCCAGGCCTGCAACACATTTTTGGTTGGTGTGTTCACATTGTCCTGGCATCTGCAGTGTGGGAAACCTGAACTGAGAGCCAGTAGCCCCGCAGCTTCTCTCTATTAAAATGTGCAATTGGATTTCACATGTGTGTTTCAAACACCATTCAAGGCATAATTTACAGGCTACTATCTAGTCCCACAGCTGTTTTTCCATCCTGTAGACTTAGCTGTTTCTAGGAATCCACCATCCGGCTCCTTAGCAAAGTCTTCCTACTTTGGGCCTGCTTAGCCATTCTTGGCTATGCAAAACTGTACAAAATCTATAATAAGGATTCAAGAAAATACTTACTGAATGAACAACTATTAACTACTCTTTCCACAGAATTATTCATTCATGTGAATAGCCTTCTTTTTGTTTACCTCATCTAATCAGCTTTTATGTCATCAAATTGAACTAATCACTGCTGATCCATTGATATAGGTCATTTACATACATTAAAAACAGTACAGGCCCAATGACATCTGTGTAGGTCTCACCAAATAGTTATCACACAGAGCTTTCAGTTACTATGCTCTTTCATAAGAAGAAAACTGAGAATCACTTTCATATATTGCAAATTATTTCCCTGTGCCTAAACAAAAACAGACTATCCATGTTATAGAGACAGCTAGTCAATATCACTTTGTTGTATTTTTGTGACAACCACCCCTCCCCACAGTCCATTCTCCAAGAATCTGAAATCACTCCCCAGACAGGTTAGGCCTGAGGCTTAGGGTTATGGTTAGCTCAAATGTAAGTGCTAATAATATCATCTAAACAATTGATTCTAAGTTGTCAGAGGGCCAGAAAAATCCTATACTCATTTCTGATTCTTCCGTGCATAGCAAAGTCCTCGGGAGAGAGTACAGGCTCAAGAATTTAACTGAACTCAACTCTTCTTAGTCTATGCAGAGGATAATAATACACGCAGTGGGGTGGGTTTAAAGGATTCCTTTGACCTCTGACTGAGTACCACCTTTCAAGGAAGAAAGACAAAGGAAAAAGAAGGTATGACATTGATAAAAACATCCCAGCAAAAGCCTTTGCTAGCAATGGCACTGAGATGAATCTGTTCCATTCAAACGGCTCCACAAATGTAGCTTCCATGTCAGATGAAAACAATTACTTAAAAATCACATTAATAAAGATCTTACAATGTGGGTCAAGTTAGATTTTGCCCTTCTGGTTGCAATATACCAACCTTTCCCAGTGAATAGAATATTTCAGGTGAAAAGGGGACATTTTCTTTACCCTTCCACAGGTACTCTCACCTAGTCCTAGATGTGTGACTCTAAATTTTCCCAGAAGAAAAAAAAAAAAACACCACAGGCTTCCTTCCACATTTTAAACTACTACACAGTAGCTAAGGAGATTGTGTGGTCACGTCATTACAAGTCGTAGCCATCATAACAGGGCTTCTTTGTTAAACAGAAGTCCTTTAAGGCAGGGATACCAGTAAGGAGCTATAGTGTCGAACACTATAAACGATTTGCAAAGGAAAGACCACCAAGCTTCAAAACGTTTTTAAAAAGCAGCTTTTCATCTTAGGACTTACCATTTCATTTCCTCCCACAGGTGTCTGCTCACAGGCCTCATGAATAAACATTACTCATTTACTCTTTCGATAATCTGAGAATTAGACCATGTTGACAAGTTGGGCTGTCAGATCGTCAGGTTATCTGAAGAGTCTCTTGGTTTAAACACATACATTAAAAATAACCAAAATTCGTACTTGTTATAAATGGTCCCAAAGGCCAGAACTGCAACCAAGGATGAAAAGTACAGAAATAAAATGGCCGTTTATTAAATACCTACTATGTGTCAGAGGCTGGATTAGGTATTTTACAGGTGTGTACCTTTTCTCATTAATCTCTGAAGATAATCGGTTGAGGTAGATATCACTATCCCCGATTTTACATATGGGAACAAGAAGCTAAGATTGCCCAGGGAAACGTAACCACTATTGAGAGAAGTGAGATTTCAAATCCAGGCTTTTGTTCGGCTTTCTTTCCAGTCCACTAAGCTCCTCCCAAGAATGTAACAGCAGACCTTGGCAGACAGTCGTTCCTTGACCTGGGAAGTACTCAAGCTGATGGTAGCTAACTGGCTCCCGCAGAAGGGACTCAAGAATTAGAAGGGGTTGGAAGAGAGCAGGTCTACCTCGAAGAATCTGCAGACTTCCTCTACTTCTTTTCCAAGTAGCTGATTCTGCAATCATTTGAGGTGAGATGAGAAATCAAAACAGGTCTGCTTCCTGGTCTTATAAAAACAATAAACTATCCCTTTGCTTACTATGCCACATCTGCAGGCCCCAAGGTCTGGACTCTCTTTCTCTACCCTACAGCTTTGGTCACACTGCTATCAAGGAGACCCTCTCCCTGGCTTCCTGTATTTCTTCTGAAACTCCAAAACTAAATAGTAACACACTCCTCCCAACTCCTTCCTCATTAGCATCCTTTAGCTGTAAGAAATCCCTATGTCACCCCTAAGGTATCACATGGCTCAATGAGACATACTTCCCCACTCATTCACCCTTTGCATTCCTACTCTGAATTTTGTGTCATTAATGTACATACCTGTCACCCCAAACACTTCACAGCGCATCTTTTTTAGAACAAGACAGGATATAAACAAAAACAAACAAATTGCCCTGGTACTCCATTCACTTTCTTGCTTGAAACCACAGTGGAATGATTCAAAACTAATCCATCCCACTTGACTGTCTCTTGCTACCAGCAACACTCCCATGAGTGCTGCCTTTCATTTTCATCGTGGCATCACACAGACGCTCAACAAGTTCATTTTCCCTTCCCACTCCAACTTCTACACCATTTCAACCTTTTCACATTTCTTCCTTCACTTGAACCATCATGTTTTCACATAAGATTTTCCTCTAAAAAGAATGACTGGCAATGAATCCCAGCCCACCTCAACCCTGAGTGGTTAATTCCAGCTTGGAAGCCCATTTTTACCGTTGGAGTCTTCCACTTCTTCAGCTGGGGTAGCTTTCTGGGAGGAGTGGTGGGAGTGTGAGGAGAGGAGACTGACGATCCGTGGCCTGGGAAGGGTCAGGGCTTTTCCGTGGACCTTGAGGGAGTGTTCCTTCAGCTGGCTGATTGTCATGGTGGAGAATGAGCACCAAGAACACTTGTAGGCATGCTCACCTGGAAAAGGATGGTGACAAGAAATAGAACAGGAAAAAGAGGGGAAAAGGGTATAAGGCCGGGGTGGAAATAAGATAACTCAGGTAACTCATGCTAGAGAAGCGCTTCTCAAGCTTCATGTTCTATGAACGAACCTCACAGACCAACAACCTGCCACAACCACAGTGCTCCTTTGGAGTGGAAACTCTCCCATGAGCTCCAGAATCTAGTGAACTGGTCCTTTTTCATTTTGGGCTCTACTTACAGGAGTGAAGCTATGAATTGATTCCCCAATAGGAAGTAAAACCCAACTGCCTATGATACTTCCTTTAGAAAAATTTCCAATCCCTTCTCCCCTCTCTCTACACTAGAAATGACCATGTCAGGTTTCATTCAAGGTTGCCTTTTTGTCAGTCACAGAAAATAGTATGCTTAATTATTATTCCAACGATCTATTAGCGACTTTTTAATCACAAAGTCATTCAGTGTAAGCTCTGCTGTGCTATTCTATTCTGTACTTCCTTGCTAACTATACACGTTCTCATCCCACATATATACATTTTTGGACCAGTTCACAAACCTCAGCACAGAACTCCATTTCCCTATCTAGTCAATAGCACAGAAATGGGCAAAAATAAGTCATTTCTCTAAGGAAGGGAGCTGTATATGTAAATATGGGGGTTTAGGGGGTAGAGTGTGTGTGTATGTGTTTATCTCCAATATTCTTCAATAAAGAGTACCTCTCAGTAAAAATAAGCACTATTTTTTAAATTAATTTTATGCCACTGAAATAGAACACGGATCACCATGACCAAATTAAGTTAGAATGGGATTTACCTTTGCCATATGTCACCTTTTAAATTAATTACATTTTAAGAACTAAGAGTGTGAAGTGGGTATGCTTAAATTGTTGGATATATATACACTGGTAAGATCAATTCAGAAAGCCATTTCGCTTTTAGGAACAATAGACATAGAAATGCTCATGTTTCCAACCCAGTAATTCCATTTCAAAGAGTAATAAGAAGATATCCTTTAATAAATATAAAGTTTTACTTAGAAATATGCATCATTTATGCTTGAAAAAAGTATGAAATAACCTAAATTTACAACCATAAGGAAACAAGTAAATCTTGGCATATCCTATTGATGATTTTGATCTTATTTTATTCAATTAAAATAAATTCGTTGGAGTTTGTAATACAACAATAAAAATTAAAAGTAAATACAGAAGGCTAAATAATATATATTCAATGACATTAGAATTACAACTGTTAAAATAATTATAGAGAAAATGACTGAAAGGAAATATATGAAATGTTAACAACAGTGGTGTTTAGATAACAAGATAATGAATGACTGTATTTCTTCTTTCATTTCCAAATTTTCTCTAATGAACATGTATTTTTAAAATGAATTTTTAAGGTGACATTTAAAAGTCAGAGAAGAAAGAAGAGAAAACAGAATCGTAAAGTTTTGTGGACCAGTGAAAATGAACAGAGCTGTGGTCTAAGGATTCAAAGTAAGAAAAACAGATATTGGAAGATCATTCTTTGCCCCTGCTTTTCCGAGATTATTACTTTCCTGCCACCATGAAAATTATTAAATGGGTTCACGTAGTGAGTATAGCATCCAAGTTCTATAATTAAGCCTTCCTCTCACCACTGATGACCCTCAGAGCTTGCATTTCCAAAAAAGTCTTGAAGAAACCCACAGAAAAACTTGAATTGCTCAACATCACAAAGCACAAGGAAGGACAGAAGTTCAAAAGAGTCAGAGGACCCAACTAGGAACACCAGTCAGTTGTATCTCTTCAGGAGTTAGATCACAATGCTGAGTATGATGTTTACTAATATATATATATATATATATATATATATATATATGTGACAATATATAGAATACTACTGCCCTCTTTATTCTATTTTTTCATTTTTTTTTTAAATGCAAGCTTGGTTGTGTGAACCTTACTGGTGGCTGTGAGTTGCACGACCTGAGAGAGAATTCAAATCCAGATGTTTGGGTTAGCACACATAACCTTTTCTTCTTTAAAATAAAATAATCCATCTAGAACAGACAAGATGAGTCAAGAGTCTTTTAGAAAATGTACTGGCGTTTTCGAAGCCAAGCCCCACTCAGTCGTTCAAAGCAATGTCATGGAGGCCAAGGTTCCAAGGTATGTCAAGAACTGAATTACATTGCTCCCAATCTCTCTTACTGGATGCACTCTTCTTGCCAGCCAGTGAGCACAGGGAGCCAGTTTGCTGGGTCAGCTCCAAGAGCAGACACTTCAGCTTAATATGCTGGCATCAGTGTGCAGGCTCTGATGCTCTCTTCAAGTCTTTCCCACAGGCCGAATCATCTGTTCCCAGCTCTCGCTGGTAAAAGTGCTTTTGACGAGGCTAAGGCCTATGGGCAAAACTCACCAGGAGAGTGTCCCAGCTGGATAATTTATAATATACACAAGTTAGAAAAGAGTGATTTGAACCCTGAAGCCATTCACTTCATGGACTTTGGTAGAAACTTCTCAGAGACAGAAAAATACAAAAAGATAGAGAAAAGCCCCTATAGCTAACTTCCCTGTCCCATTCCTGACTCCTAGTGGAGTTTGGGGCAGCTGGGAGCCCTGGGCAATTTTATTGCATTAAGTCAGTTCAACAAAATCCAACACTCAGAAGATAGTGAAGAGACATGGTCCTGTTTACACAGAGTATGAGGAGCTGGCAAAAGTGAAGGACTTAGGTTCTGAGCGGTTCTTACAACACTGTTCAGAGTATGACCAAGGGTTATACAAGGCACAAGGGATGTGGCACAATGCCTCCCCTTTAGGACTATTGTAGGACTAAAGATGATGATGCATATAACATGCCTAGTGCAGAGCCTGGTGGGTAAGGGATGTTCATGACACATCAGATGTCAACAACAGTCGTCTTCAGATAAGATTATAGATGACTGACTGTGTTTCTTCTTTCATTTCCAAATTTTTTCTAATGAATAATGAGATGGAACAACAATATGATAGAAACCAGTACAGCTCCTGGACACTCACCACCCAAAGTCATTTTCTATCTTATGTACGGAAACGTATCTAAGGGTATCTCTTGAAAAATCTCACACACCTTGAGTTCCTTTTGCCCTTTCTAACTTCCTTAAGTTGTTAACTTTATTTTAGCTGGAAAGTCTTTTTAGTACATATAACGATTCTTGGCAATAGCACTAGAAAGTATAGGCAATTTAGAAATTTCTGTAAAAATCACCAACAGTCTAATTCTATCTTGCTAGTGGCACGAACAAACTAACTATAACATGGGTGACATAGGCTTTGTATTATTTTGGATTTAGGTGATTTTGTTTAACTTTCACTTTTTTCTTTACTTTTTCTTTACTAGGTGAAAATAAAACTGAAAATACATCCATCCCAAGAATAATATTCTCAAGTGTAAGGCAGGACAGTATTTCACTCAATAAAGACCATCAGGTTTCAAACTCAGAGAGTGCTAAAGAACATGTGCATCATCAGTGCACAACTCACCAGCATGAGCTTTGAGTATATGTGTTTTCAGCCGGCTGTTATAGGAGGACTTGAAGGAGCAGAGTTTGCATCGGAATGGTTTATGGTGTCCGTGGTGCGTTTGCATATGGCGATCCAAACTTGATGTAGAAGGGAAACGAAAAGAAAATGACAAAATTAAAATTGCATAGAGGATTTGCTCATTGCCTTTTTTCCAGGAATCCTACTTCTAGGTCGTTCAAAGTCTTTTTGTTTACTTTTCAATAATGGCATTTATCAATTTAATTAATTAATTTTCAAGAGTTGTACCTACTCTAAGAGGACAGGAAGCTAAAGGAAGAGATCAAGAGATTTTTTTGGATTTAGAGATATGGCAGTGGTAACAGGTCATGGTAAGAATCTTTATTGTCCCTTCTTATAGCTCTGATAATTGGAAGAGTGTATCTAAAAAGAGAAGGTACAATATGGGTGAATTCAAGCTTCCTGCCAAGCCAGTGAGAGTGCCTATCAATTAGCCCTCTAACTTATTCAAATAACAGAATGGGAATTAGAGAAATTTAGCATTTGAAAAGAGCTGACTTTCTTTTTGAATTCTAATTCTACTTTCATTGTGAACACTAGAGTGAGGAAGGGAGGTTTCGAAGTGGCTGACCTTCTTGCAATGGGCTGTCTTGTTTCCAGGGTCTATATTAATTTGGAGGTAAAGTGCATGCATGTTTAAAGGAGTCACGTGGTCAAAAGGCTGCACATCCCTTCTGATACACACAGCCATGTTTGCTGTAAGTCTTCCAGAAGCAACTTACAAGGGAGTTATTTAATTACAACGAACCCCTAGTACTTCATAATAATTATTAGCCTAAAAAAATAATAAATCTACCAAACAAGGTGTGGGAAGAAGTTCTAATTTGTATCAGTACTCCAGAGAACTAAACTCCATTCTAAATGCCTCACGTGGGAACGGTACTGCTACCATTTCAACATATAATGCTCTCCTGAGCTCCAAAGCAACATTTTCAATTGCCCCTGGACAGCTCCCTCTGGGTGTCCTTTAGTTATCTTTAACTCAACCTGTTCTAAACAAACCCATCAGAGAGTTGTCTACAAAACAAATTCTCTTCTTCATTTCCTTGTTTCTATAAATGGCACTAACCTTTCTCCCAGTTGAGTAAACTGAAAACCTAGGTGCCATCTGTATTTTACTTTATCCCTCATCTCATGCATTAAGTCAGTTTTTCCAAGTCAGGCAAATCCATTCCTTCAATCATTCCCTAACTTCTTGAACTAGCTACTTAGCTACTATTATTGCTTCTTAATTCCTTGTCCCTAGCCCCCATGTTTTTTCTTTTTTTTTTTTTTCATCTCAAGAGCACACACTATGGAGTCAGACTACCTGGGATAAAATCTCAGCCATTACTTATAGGTTGAGTGACCTTGGGCAAATTACTTAATTTTTCTAGGCTTTACTTTTCTTATTCATAAGATGATAATAATGGGGCCATACCTTAACGGAGTGTTTGAGAATGAAATTAAGTAATACTTAGAGGCACTTAGTACAGTGCCTGGTATACAGTGAGATGCAATAAATGTTACCAATTATAATTATTTTACTAATTTGACTCTTCCTTTTACCAGTAATTTAAATTATGAAATACTATTTCCTGGCATTTAAAACTCCAAATATGGTCTCCTTTAAAGTATTCAGACCTTATCTTTCACTATTCCTTTACATGTAACTTGAGGATTAGTCAAACTGAACCCCCAGTTAGGGCCCCAGTCAGCTTCATGGTGTCCTCCCACAGCTTTTCCTCTACATCCTATGTCCTTTCCAAACTACTCAAGTCCTATATTTCTACTTTAAGACTTGACCCAAATGCTCCTTACTCCATAAAACCTTCCTGACTCTTCCAAAGTTGACATAACATTTCCCTTCTTTGACACATTATAGTATTTTACTGGTATTTTCAAAGATGTGCTTTATTTTACTGAGTCAGTGGGGTTTTTATTTTTTTAATTTCATAAACCAACCCTTGACCCTAAATTTCCTTGGGCCACTAGACCACGGCCTGCGTCTTTATATTTCTCCAAAGTACACTACCTAGGACAGGATATATTCATCTATTCACAATTATTTACTGAAGTTCCACTGCGTGTCAAAGTGATAGATGCTGTTCAATAAATACTTCATGAATTGAAGAGAACCCTACAAGTTTTATGCCAATTTATGGATCTGATGACAAAGATTAGATATTAGGCTCCATATAATAATAAAGTGTTTACAACCCATCCTAACCTCTGTGAAGCCACCACCTCCTTCTTCTGTTCAACAACCACTAACTGGCCCTTTATCTTTTGTAAGAAGCAAACAGTCCATCATTTATTTCATTAAAAAATTTGTTTTAAAAAGCATGTCAGTCTTAGTCATCTTTATCCAAGACTATCCAAATGCATTATTGAATATTTATCTCTCTTTTATATGGCTGAAAGAGAAAGGCAACAAAAAGCTGTTCTTAAAACCACCCCTCTTTCCATGGCCCCAAAACGCCTTACACACTTGTTCCAAATTTACACTTTCAAAGCCGTGATGAGTAATGGGAAGCTCCCTCTCCTCAATCTCCCTGTATGTCAAGCAACTCTTTGGCATCGGTGAACTTCTTTACCTTTCAAGGTCTTTTGAAAAATTGCAAGCAACGTTTCTTTGGTCACACGGGTTAACAGTCCTAATTTTACCTCTTTAGCAAATCAGTTTTCCAAATGGACTTTACTTCCTCAAATAATGACTAGATTTTGACTGAATGTTTGACAGATGAATCAGGAGACTCATCTACTCTCCACAGCTGCATTTTTCCTTTGGGTAAATCATAGCGATTCCTCCAATTCTCATTTTTAAAATGCCTGCATTTGCCAAATCGAATGCCATCCGATCAATCTCCGGTTCTCAGCCCCATTTTACAGAAAAAGTGACTGAGGCTCCAGGTAACAGAGCAGGAGGTGTGAACCACGAGCGGGGCCTTCTTACTCATCCAAGCTTCTGCTTTAGCTTAGTGCCTTCCACTATGACATCTTCCCCCAGTAACCACTAGTGACCCCCCAATAGCACTTACTTGTGCCTGAAAGCAGAAACAAAGGAGCAATACTGGCAGCTGTACTTGTCCTCGCGGGTAAACATGGCCAGGGCCAGGTGGCTCCTCTCATGAGAACGCAGCCCCTGCATGGACATCAGGACTCTGTCACATTGACTGCAATGGTATCCCCCCGGCCGGGTTTCATCCTCCAACATTCCATCAAGCAAGCAGTGTTCACCATCCACCCGGCCCACCAGGGCACCACTGGCGTCTTTGGCTGCTTCCAATCCATCCAGGAACAAGTGGGCAGGGTCATCCGCCTCCTGCTAAGAGAACCACACACACACACATGCCCCACCAACAAAATAAATATCCATCATCATTGCCCCCAGCTTTCTTTTTCTCCCTTCATTCTCCCAAACTCAATAGCACTTCTTGTCAGAGCTTCCTCCCCTGCCTCTCCAGCTACCTTTAGAGGGAAAGCAAGCCCAACTGCCATTCCTCATGCAGTGGAGGTGATTTTAGAACAACATACCCGGACACAGGTTGCTACTGTTTGCGAAATGTGAACAAGGGCTTCTCCCGCTCTGAAGACACTTCACTCACTTCTTCCCCTTAAAAGAAAATTCCAACTGCAATCCCATCTAAGCTGACATAAAGTTGGGCTAGGGTTGTGGCTCACAGAAAAGAGAGGAAGAAAGGAAGAGAATGAAAAGCAAAGCAGTATGGTCATTGAGGAGCCTTGGGCCATTATCTGGAAAGGAAGCAAAGCAAAAGATCCTGCTGTCTGCCCCCTACCCTGTAGATGGTGACTTCACTCTATGACTGGAGACTGCTGCATAATCAACTCAAAAAATTAAGGAGCAGCCTAGTTTTAAGTCACCTGTTTTTCGAGATAGTTCCTTGGGTTACTGATTACACAGGAAAAGCCCTTCTGTCTCTCTCACGTGATCCCAGGAAACGAGCCTGGGACACACCGCAGTGGTGTATGAAAGAAGCTGATTGCTGATATCCCTGGATTGCCACTGTTCTGCCAAAAGACAGAAAGCTTCAGTCTTCAATGAAGAAAAGTAGAGACTTTATCTTCATGTTAAATTGGCAAAATAGGATGTAAGCTCAAGAAGGGCAGATGACAAAAATATATTTGCATGTACCCATAGAGAGAGGGCAGAACCCTGAAATGACTTCTGTTTTAATAAATAATAGGGCTGAGCAATATCCTGGAGATGGGGATGGTGGCTTGGTTACTGACGTGGTGGCTGCTATTAGGATTATGATGTTCAAAACAGGTGGCCTAATAAAAGTCAGAGGGAAAAGGGAAGACATTTGTCAGCATCATATGGGAGAGGGGATGGAGGAGACAAACCAAGGCTTTCAGGGTCAGTTGTTACTTGAATGCTTTTAGTTTTAATGTCTTTTGCAGTCCCCAGAGGATCCAGGATAAGAAGACAAAGAGATTCTCCTAGGCTTTCTGCATCCTCAGCCAGATGAGAACAGTAAGAAGTCAGGAAGAAAGAGGAGCAGAAAATGATGGGAACAGAACCCACTTGATTCCTCTCAAGAGCTCGGGCAACTTGGAAGAACGAAGAGCTAATGGCACTAAACGCAGAAGAGAAGGACGACCTGAAGCCTCCTAGACCGAGAATCCTGGACCTTCTGTTGCCACCAAACTATCCACGTGGAAGGAAACCAGATCGAAACTCGACCTTTCCCTGAACAGAAAGATGAGGAAGATCCAACCTGCAAAGAAATCAAAACAAGCCAAACCAATCCAAGCATAATTCAGAAATGCCCGCATTCTGAGATGCTCTTTCCTGAGCTGCTTTAGGCAATGGGGTTAGTAAGTAACTCGAATCGCTCACACACAAGAATGCTCATCCAGACCTTCCAGTTCTCACCTTCACGGCAGCTGACACAGCTGGGACATTGCCATACTGGACGTGCTTTCGGAGGTGATTGCAGATGGCTCGGAGCGTTGGGTGCACTTCCACACAGAATTTACATTTGTAGCCCACCACTTTCCTCTCCTTGATCTTTGGCACCTCTTCTAAGTGACCAAAAGGCTGGTAAAATACAGTGGTAGCCATCAGTACTCCGAGCCCTCCCTCAATTGTCGGAATTTATTCTTGCAGTTTATTAACATATTTTATTTTAAAGCCGATTATCAGGTTAAAAACCAAGGGAGATATAGGCGGGTATTTTTATATAACAAATTTGTCAGCATCATGGCACGCTGCCTACTATGCAAAGTCTTTGGAACCCAAATACGTTACGGCTTGTGAGTAGAGAAGATTTCTGTGCAGAAGCTCATTGTCACTGCCACTAAGTTATCTGGTTTTCAAACCAGTTTCAACTAGGCAGGTGAAACGTTGCATAGTTGCGCCATTAATGAACTTCTTGATAAAATAAAATCTACTCCTGGAGACGTTAGGTTCGCGTAGCAAACACTGAAGACCAAGACATGGCTGAGAAGTGCTAATGGTACCAAGAGACAGCCCACACTGCCTTAGGAAAGAGCGAGCGTTGTTGTAAAACTAGGCTTCAGATAAAGCTACTTGGCAGAAAGACATACATAGAAACCACCCCAAACCTCCCCTGGGGAGCCATGGGAGGAGTCAAAGGGAAGGAGGGAGGGGAACGGGACCAAGGAGAGGGATGAGCACAGAATGGGAGATAATCAAGCTCGAAATGTTTAATTGACTTATTGAGCTCTCTGGCAAGCTAAGTCACTAGGAAGCCTGCAGCAGTTTGGCTGGCAACGAAGAAGTGCATGTGGGCACCAGTGATGAGAGGCCTCCTGGGGGAAGGGAAATCAAAACATATCCTTACCCTCTCTTGTTTGAAATCTGCAAAAGCACCATCTGCATATTTCTGCTTGCTCAAAAGCTGTTTCCTCCTCTCCTGACGTTTGGCACGCTTCTGGAATTCCTCATTGTGAATGTTCAAGTGTGAGGTCAGCTCGGCTGTGCTTTGCAGTTTGCTATCACAGTGCTTACACTGGTAGGTGGAGTTCTGTAAGCGGGGGCCGTTGCCCAGAATGATGAAGTCCCTCTTTAGGTCCCGACTGTGGTGGTCAGTGTAATGCATGCACAACAGCTCTGCAGTGCTAAAGGACAGCTTGAAGCATTTGATGCAGCGGAACGGGAGCCACTCGATTTCCTGAGCTTCACCCTCCACCTCGGCTTTCTCAAAGCTGCTTCTCTCCTCTTCTTCCATCAGCGTGGGCTTCTCATGCTCATCTGCATAGACGGCCGTGAAGTAGCCCCCCAACTTGCTGGCGTGCTGCTTCTTTGGGAACACCCCTGGGTGGCGTTTCATGTAATGCGACACAATGCCCTTCTTGCTGAACGACTGGAAAGAGCACAAGGAGCACTTTTTCTTCTCCACTGCCCGCCGGAGTTCCTCGCTCAGCTGAGGGGAGTCGTCCTTGGGCGGGGATGGGATGATCACTTTGTTGGGCTTGTCGCTGATGGTCCTGGAGGCTGCCAGGCAGTGAGTGTAATATGCATCAATGTCGTGGCGCTTCTGGTAGTGGGCTGCCAGACCTTTGCGGATGGGGTTGGTGTAGGCACACAGGGCACACTTGAAGAGGTTGTTCTTGCCTTCCGGCTGGGCTCGGACATTATTGTGCTTGATGCGGTAGTGCCTGGCGATCCCCTTCCTCGTGGAGCAGAAGTACTTGCAGAGCTGGCACCGGAACACAGTGTGGGAGACCAGGTGGGAGGTAGAGAAGTGAGAAGTGGACACGGGCTCCTCTCCCACCTCCTCCTCAGTGATAGAGATTTGGGAGGGGCTCACTTCAGTGGTCATCTCGGGCTCAAGGGGGACTGGCAGCTTCGGGGGCGACTGGGAAAAGACATCAAATTCAGGCTGATTGTGATACTTCTCGTAGTGGATTTTCAGTTTCTCCAAAGTGCCGTGCGTGTACGGACACAGTTTGCACCGGTAGGCGCCATACCCTTGCTTGAAGATCCTGCTTGTCTCCTCCACGTCGTTCTGGGATATGTCAGCAGACTGCTCTACGTCGTGCACAAAGTCCTCAGCGGTCACCTTGATGGACGGATGTCGCTTCTGGTAGTGGGTCAGGACGCCATGGATACGGGTGTTGATGTATGGGCAATGCCTGCATTTGTAGACGGCACCTGGGTTGATGTCAATGTCCTGGGCAAAGTCAGCAGCCTTCACTTTCATGCCAGGGTGCTTCTTCCCATAATGGGTGAGAAGACCGTGCAAGTTGTTATACTCAGATTGGCATACCGTGCACTGGTATGGGGTGGAGGATATGGCGGGGTTGGCTGAAGCTAGCTGCAGGCTTTTCTCAGGGGACAGTCTTGCATCCTCTGGACATTCAGCTTCCTGCTCTGGGAGAGGGGTGGGTATACTGTTTTCACAATTCACAGGGCCTGCCAACTCTTCGGATGAAAGAATGGGCTTCTCCACAGCATCTTTCTCCTTGATGATGTCCAGCAGCACTGACTCATCACCATTCATGGCCCAGGGGTGGAACGCTTGGTAGTGATTAGTGATGTCCCAGATGGAGACAGCTTCAAAAACACAGTCCCTGCATCTGTAGGTTTTGGCTTCGGCTGGCATTGTGAGAGAGGGAGGGGATGGGTCTGGCCCAGCCCACAGTTTAGTAGCCATGTAAGTGTAATCAACATAGTGTTCTGGATGCCTCCGTTGGTAATGCAGGAGCAAACCATTGGGCTCCGTATGAGAGTAAATGCACCATTCGCAGTGGTAGCCAGCTTCTATCAAGCCATCGAGAAATGCCCATCGCATGATGGACGTGACTGTGGCTTTCAGGGCGGGGTGGTCTTTCTTGATATGCTTCCTCAGTGCATAGAAGTAGGGGGAGGTATATGAGCACTGCCTACATTTGAGTGCTCGGAGTTTCGTTTTGTCCCGCTCCAGGTTAGAGGTGGAGACAAGCACGCAGCTGGCAGGCTTCTTCTGATTTCGGTCGCAGAGGCTTCGAATGGTGGCTGTATGCTGCCGGATCACATCTGCGTTGGCCTTGAAGTCCCGGTGCTTCTTCTGATAATGAATGAGTACCCCTTTGACCGTCCGGTTCCCATAATCACAGTGCTGGCAAAAGAACATCTCATTCTCCACAGGAGGGCCATCTCTCTCAGAACTGCTTCGGTTCAGCTGTTGCATGGGGGCGGGTGGCCGGGGGGAGCCTTGGGGCCCTTCGACCCCTCTCATCATTGCAGCTGTGGGAGGAGCCTGTCTGATATATTTGGCAGTAACCTTTATTTCTGGGTGTCTTTTCTGGTAGTGGACAAGCACTCCCACAACTGACCGATTGCTGTAGGAACAGTGTTTGCAGTAGTAAAGCTCAGTACTGAGGTCTGGTGGCGGGGGTTGTGGGGGGGGTGGGGAACCCATGTTGGACATTTTGGGAGACATTGGAGCACCCACCTCAAATGATAATTGAGAAAGGGCAGAGCCCCTGTCCACAGACACCATTCGCATAGTTTTCTGGATCCTAAAGTAGGAAGCCTTTTCTTCGGGGTGTTTCTTCTGATAATGAACCAAGACAGAATGCATGTTGGGGCTTGCAAACGAACAAACATCACAATCATAAACAACAACAGTGTTGACCAAAGGGTCCTTCTGATTTTCACATTCAGGAGTAAAGGTCTTGGAAGGAGTGTTTTTGTTGAACGTAGCTGGCAAACCACCACCACGAGCCACAGGCGTGGAAGTCGCCATGTTCTTGGGAGCTGAATTCAGAATCTCCCTCAGGGTCTGGGATTCCGTATTCAGCCCTTCCTGCTGCTCCACGACATAGCTTGAAAATATCATTGCGTTGTTGATCTTCACCGTGGGATGCATTCTTTGGTAATGTGGCATCAGGCTTCTAACATTCGGGCTCGTGTATGAACAAAACCGACACCGGTAGATCAGGTCCGAGTGATCGAAGTTGAGTACATTCATGGCTTCTGGGTGGTGTTCACCATAATGCTGCTGGAGATCTTCGAAGTTGGTGTAATCAATGTAGCATTCCAGGCACCTGTATACTGCGCTGTGATCGTTGGGGTCCAAGATGTACCTAAAACTGAATTTAATGTACGGGTGCATTCGTTGGTAGTGGGTGCTAACACTCCGGGCAGATTTGTTGTTAAAGTCACAGTGTTTACAATAGTAAAGCCTTCCAGAGTCACCAAAGTCTGTGTTTTCATTATTGTGCTCGGTCCCATAGATAGGAGTTTGGGTATTCAGCAGAGCAGTATTGGAAACTTGGTGATCTTTCAAGTTTGTTGAGGAGCCGTAATAATCCTCTTCATCTTCAGAAAGGGTGAGCTCAATCTCAGCCCCATTGGTGGCATTGTAATCATGGGTGATGTTTCTGAAGTTGGGCTCCTTCTGGGGCTCACTGGTATCTCTTGCCCATATCTGTTGGGCAGAAAAGGAAGTAGGAACCTCTATGATGGGTTCTGTCGGCTCTTCCTCCCTGTCCAACTCAACCTCTATCTCGACTTCGTTGTCTTCCTCTTCCTCTTCATCATCCTCAACATTGATCACTGCATCTTCCTGCTGTTTGGTTTGGTTAATTTTGCTCTGAAGGTTGCTTGCTATCTCATCAATCCTGGTTCTCTTCTTCACGGGTGACAAATCTAGAGGAAAGTCATTGGCGAGCTTCCTAGAGGCCTTAGCTACAAAATTGTTCTTGGAGGACAACCCAAGAATTGAGGTCTGACTTTTCTTCACAGTGTTGCTGGAAGAGGGGTGGCTGTCTGTCTCATTTTCCAATGGTAGGCTTGAGGGCTGCCCCTCGAATTTTGGCAAGTTGTCACAGAATGAATGTTTATGCTGCTGATGGACTCTTAGCCCTTTCAGAGTTGTGGTGGAGTAATTACACATGGTGCATTTGTATGGGTGCAGAGGTGCGGCTTGTGTGGGTGGCTGTGGCTGCTGTGTTGGTGGTGGCTGTGTTTGTGGCTGGGATGGCACCTGATGTGGTGGCTGCAGCTGTGGTGGCTGTGGTTGCTGCAGTGGCTGTGGTTGTGATGGTGGTGGTGGTGGTGGCGGTGGTGGTGGTTGCGGTGGCTGTTGCTGCTGCAAGGGATCCAACATGACTCCTGACTTTCTACCATTGATGCTTGAGCTCTCATAAGACACCATACCTTCATTCAGTGAGGATGAAATGCTTTCACTCTGGGAATTCACAGCATCCCAATCTGACGTTGTACCCGTGTGACACTGTTTGTGAGCCCCAAGTTTCAACGAGCTCTTGCAAGTAAACGGACATTCGTCACATTTGTAGACAGCTGTCTTTCCAGATAAGTGGATGTTTTCTATGTGACGAGAGATGCTACGTCGATGCATGGTGAGGAAAGGACAAAAGGGGCACTGGAACCTATTCATGAATCTTCTAAATGGAATCCCCTTGGTCTCCAATAATTTGTTGCCATCTGAGCCCATCAGCTGCTCTGCAGACAGGCCTGATGTCTGGTGATCCATAGCACTTAAACCATTCTCACTGTCTATTTCATTTAACTCTTCATCAGAACTAGAGTCATTTAGCATGCTATTAGTTTCCAGGTCAGCAGAAGAATTGGTCATGTCAGTCATTCCATAACGGGATCTCTCTGCCAAGTTAACTAGACCAGAATTGTGAGGTGACTTCGGCTTCATCTGAGGGTAAGACATGGGCGAAAACTTGGAAGCTGAAGAAGAATTGGGTCTCATGATGGAGTTGCCCATGGAGCCCCTGAAGTTGGAGACGGTAGTATTGGGTATCTCCCGGCTTGCAGCATTCATGGTCAGATAGGTGGAGTTGGAAGTGGGGCTGGGGGCACTCTTGTTCGGCACATCAGGTAGATTAGTTCCTTCTTGTTGCTGTCTGAGACTGGAAAGGATCTTGACCATACTGCGGTGTTTCTTCATCATGTGGTCACACCAGCGTTCTCGGCGGGGGGTCTGGTAGCTGCACCACTCACAACAAAAGTTGCCTCGAGATTTGGTCAAAGGCTTGACCATAGACTCTAAGATGCTGCGCTCCACAACCTCTGCTGGCAGTTCCTTGCAGGGGTCCTGCAGGGATATGGGCGGAACCACAGGGTCTGGCATTGGAGCAGGAGCAGGTGGGGGAGCAGTGGTCTCCTTCAAATTGTTTTTGTGATACATCTTCTGATGCTTAATTATTCTTGCCCTTCTTGGTGACTTGTATGTGCAAAACTGGCAAGAGAAGACCTTTCCAAATCCCTCGTGCATCATGATATTATAATTTAAGGATCCCGGGACAGGGGGTCCTGACGAACTCCCTTCAGCTTGAGCTCCATGGACCTTTCTAGTGTGTTCTATGAGGAGGTTTTTTGACCTGAAGTAGCGTACGCAGAACTTGCATTGAAAAAACTTGTTTGTTGGTTTGGGATTAGCGGCAATATGATGACCATAATATCCTGGACTGTGGCCATAGTAACCTCCGGTCCCCAATGCAGTTGCATTTTGACCTAAAGAAAAAGCATAAAGAAAGTGACAAAGCAAAAGACAATTAAGATATCTAATCATGCAAATCAGTATCATTCCAATTATTCTTCATTACTAAACATCACATGCAAAAGGCCTGAAGTCTCAAGATGAGGCCTTGAAGAGTATTGACAAAGCATCAATGAAGATACCCGTACTGCACCTTCTCATGGATAAAGATGCAGGGTACAGCTTTAGGTATTCTCCTCATCTCCATAAATGCGCCACACAGCTATAAAAATACAAGTTTCATAAATTGTACTACTTTTTCTAGAACTTTCCAAGCTACTACCTTGTTCTCCAAATTAAAAGGTAGGATATATGAGGAAGCTTTTGAAAGGATAACAACCTAAGATACTCAAGAAGAGATACATGATGCCCAAACCACAAAAATGGCTAGCAAAGCACAAGAAATTCTGCAAAAGCCACATATATTAAGAACCATGGCTACAGGCTAAAAGGAAACAAGAGCAATTAAAATACATCGGCTGTGCCAAGTTTAGTATAGATTTACCTGATAAATCTTCTGCAATGGCAAATTCATCCTTTATGGAAGAAAACTCCACCTCTGTCTGATTACTGGCATTCATGGACCCGCATCGTGGCTCATTCACATTGTCCTCAGCAACATCAGTTGGCTGCAGAAATGCCGTGTGGACATCCTGAATGTGTGCCTTGAGATCTTCATAAGACGGGGCTCTGAAATCACAGCCATCACACTGAAGCACCTCCATGATCTGGGTCTACCCTCTCACATTAGGAACCTGTGGCAGAAGTCAGAACAAAACATCTTAAGGAATGCACTAATCGCATACCTCGAGCTGATGGGGCTATATATCCATTAATGGGAAAAAATTCCAGTATCAGTAGATTTCTTATTGGACTTTGCCAATTGGAACATTGGCTAAAGAGAGGCAATCAGACATAATGGAGATGATGTCCTTGACCTCATAATTTCAAAGAAGGAAAAACACCAGATAAACATTTTCTAGCATGATATGTCTTCCAATGCCATTTGTCAAGGAAACGTTTAGTACTTCAAAAGTTTCAGAAGTTTCTGAGCTTCTCCACTGAATCCAAATTTCTTGGTAACTTAATGTTGGCTTTGGTTCTGCCTTGGACTCATTTTCTTTTTAAATTGGAGCCATCTCAAAAGAAGAGGATGTCCACACAGAAGAAAGGGAAAATTTCAGTCTTCATTAGCTGTTTATTTAGTTATTATTACCTTGGTGTCTTGTCACCAAATAGTGAAATAGTATTTAAATCTTTGGAGTGGAGATAGAGCATTTTTATTGTAGCTTTTCTTATTTTAATAACTTTGCTGATATTGGGGTGCACCTCTATTTCCTCCCTTCTCCAAATAGTTTAGTTGTGGGTTTTTTTTTTCCATGAGCTAAATGTCTATTTGCTCTTTTACTACCTACCAATTATAACCTAACAGCTTCTTCAATCTAATTAGGTCATAAAATATTTCTCATGAGGTTTTCAAACAACCAACTTTGGATGACAATCCAGTTTCTGTTTAAAGTTGCACCTTGGCACCTCGATTTGCATGAAGACAATAGAAACTTGCATTTTTGAAGAAGGGCTTCTAAGTCCTGACTTTATCTTTTTCCACTTCTTTCCTTTACAACCATGAAGTGCATACCTGGATGCAAAAAGCTGTGAACCTACCACGGAATAAATCAAAACTTGCCCAGCTACCTTCATTCTGCTATTTACTGTGTGACTGAAATATACAGAAAGCTACACACTAACTCAATGGAGAGTCCCACCATCAAGAAGTCAAAAATATATTACAAAGGTGAAGTCCTTCCTATCTTAATGTATATTCTAAGTTGAGATACCCTGTTATTGTCTTAATGAGTAAGTTACTTCATTAATATCATCACAAACTCTACTGAGTCATTGTAATCTAGAACCAGATGTCCAAGAACTAACGCTGCAGCCAATGTATTTTATGATGTAATACTCTATACTTTTACTGTAAAAGATAAATTATTTCTGCAGAAAAAAAAAGGTCCAGTAATAATATATTAATGTAGTGAAAGGAGCCATCACACAAGGATTTTCTATCAAAGAATGCTCCTCCTGATCGCATGCTAAAATAACTTCTGGCAAGTCCAGTTCTGGACAGACTGAGCTTGCAGAGTGAGCCACAGATATTTACCTCCTCTTCTTTCACCCAGCAATTTATCCTTTTTCAATAAACATTGAACTGTGCACCAGACTCTTTTCAGCTAAGTCTCAATATTCCAGATACACAAGCTTTTATGTCTAAGCAACAACCCAAATTGTGTGGAAGAGGTTGCTATCAGCTCTGGATCAAATTACAGCAGTCACTGAGGCCCCACCCCACTTCTCCTTTCGCACAGTCCATTAGACCTGAAAACAAATTTTTCCATGGTGCAGACAACTCCTGCATTTAGAACACTTCACAGAAAAAAGCAGATCATCCAGTGTGCACTCCCCATCCCCCAAGCTTAGTCTTTTCATCTCAGCCAAACAAGCCACAGCTCTGCTGAATGTGTTTATCACACTTTCAAGAGATATGAGCTCCTGCGTCACTGAAGCTCTAAGACTCACTAAGCTGCCCTAGTCCTCTGAGCTTTAGGGGCAGCCATTTTAGCTCAGAGCTTCTCCTCCGTGCACAACATGGCTTCTCCTGGATTCTGCTAGGCTAACAATCAGAAATGAATGCTAGAAGAGCAGGCTGGGCTCCTCCTATGCTCTTCTCTTCCCAACAAAGAATTAACTGTTTTCATTTCTCTTCAAAAAGCAGCACCTTTCTCCTCCTCAAATGTCATTCACCAAGATCTCCAAAGGTTCTTTTATTCCATGATTGATATGCTGGTTTGTTAGTCCCAGCAGAGCCCTGGTCAGAGAAGGATGACCCTGGGCCAGATCCTGTTCTACACCAGGATTTAGGGGTGCAGCAGGAGGACCTCCAGAATGCCTTGACTTCTTGGAAGTCGTCCTTCCACACACAGAAGACATACCATCCGACTCTGCTTGCCAGATTCCAAAGTCTAATGACCTTTGTTAATCACCAGCCAGTCTGTCTGCATCAGCAGACCCTGCCAACAGACACACCCTTCAACACAAAGGCTGTAGCTATTCCTTTTAAAGGAGGTTCTCTGAAAGCTCCATTGTGTAGCAGAGAGGAAAACAAAATCTCTTCCCTTCAAAACTTCAAGCCTTTAGAAATAATGCAACAAAAGGCTTTCTGCTGTGTGTCTTTTGGAAAGTTTAAGCCTGATTTGCACAACATCAACAAAAGTTACGGCTCTGCAGAAGGAAAGCAGGGCACCTTCGGCATTAAGTCATTCACCTAGAGATGAAATTCATCTCTATGTAGTTCTCTAATATCTTGGTGTCTTCTGAAGCTATTATCAAGGATGCTAACTTCACTGAACACAAACATAAACTAACAGTCTCCTTGTTCTGCTACAAAGGAGATTAAAGGGTTATGAGATCAGAAAAGAGCCACTGATTTGGAAAAGAAGAGATGATGAAAGTGATTTCCTAATGGGTTCTAGCTTTCATGTTGTTGCAGCCTCTGCCTCAAAAATAGCTCAGAGCCTTAGAAGAGGTTAATCTCCAGGCCACTGAGAGAACCAGCATCAGGTAGAGCTGAATGGCCTTCAATTTCATGTCTGCACCAAGTACTGAAAGGAGGATGTAGCCTACTTTGAAAGCCATCTTGCCTTTGTGTACACATTTCTCCTGAAGACGCTGACAGAAGAAGAAAACAGAAGTTGCTGGCATGGCCCAATCAAAGAGATAGAAACTTGATATGTTTATGAGATGGTACATGGGCACATGTGCAAAAAGTGACAGCAAGTGGAGGAGAAGGGAGTAGGGAAGGACAGAGACAAAAACACAATGGACATGAGGATGACCCATTCATGTTTTGCAGCAGATGGTAATCCTCTAAGAAACCACAACCGAGAAAAAAAAAAAAGGCAAGAAATAAGCTCTGCATATCTATTTCATCAATCCCGAAGAGCAGCAACCCTAAGAGGCTAACCTAGTCACTGATCTGCTATAAAATTATGATTTTAAGTTAAAAGCTTTGATCTCATATCTACTTACTTCATTTAATAATACTATGATGATGAAATTAGCAATATTTTTTTCTCACCAAAATTAGCAAAATCAAAAGTAAAAGAGGAAGTTTCTCAACTAACTAAAAAGAGTCTATTTCAAAAGGTCTTGAGATGCATCTGCAAATCGGACAAGCACTCTGTCTCTACCCCAGATATATGTCCAGGTCCTTCAAGGTCAAATAGGCCTCAGATGCCTAGACTTTAAACACCACCCATCATGATCCCTGCAAGGTGAACACAGATTCATTCTATAGTAACTGGCACCTAATGTGACTGGTGCTCCTAACATGAAACCCCTAGACTATCCTAATTAGTCACTGCCTTTAGTACTACTTACTCGTTGCTGATTTGTTCAGTTTGTATTTATAGTTTGAGGATTTCAAAATGTGGGGTTTTGACGGGGAAACCCAAAATCCAATTGTTTATGTTCGACAAATTCTTGAAGATATAAAGAACAACCAGAGATGATGTCAAAGATTTGAAACATATATACAGAAATGAGGAAAAGTAAATTATGGACAAAGCCTGCTCATTTTCAATCTTAAGAACACCAATTTTAATTTATACCACCTGCCCACCTACTTTCTGTGCTCAGAATTCCAGGGATCCATTATGCCTCAGTTTTCCTTCTTGTGAAGGAGGAAGGAGACAAACCACAGCTTCATCGTTCATCCTTCCAACTCACTGCTCAGACGTAACTGGAGCGGGCAGGTGTTGACATTGTGTAGCATTCTTCAGGCCCGCCACCATCACTTGGTCCAGGTCAGCTTGGCAAACACTGCTCTTTAGTTTGAGGGCCCAGGAGCATAAATGTGGTCCTCAAGTCAAAATCCCAGCTGTCTTCAGGAAGTGATCAAATTAAAAGGCATAGGCCTTGCCTGGATCTAACCTGTTCTCTGACTGAAGGACTGCAGCCCAGAAATAAAGCTGTGAAGCACCACAGCCATGTGATTCAGTAGCAACTAATTATAACCTTCAAAGCCTTTGAGAAATAGAACCAGAAACACCATAAGGTGCTTTTCCTCTGTCCACTCCAGAAACCTAGTTTCATTTATAAGACACTAAACTTCCCAGTTCTCCTCAATCATAATTCTAATAAAAGGCTCTCATTAGCACCTGTTGTTTGAACTTTTCTTAGTTTTCTTTCTTATGAATGGAAAAACCAATTATCCAAGGACAGGTAATAGAATACATAAATTCTGGAATAGTTCAGCTAGAAAACAGAAAATCAAGAAACTAAAGATCATTCTAAAAAATATATTTGCAGATCAGAAACTGTTGATATGCTGAGGTCAAAGAGTTGTGACGTGTATTGGGAAGTTAATATTTTTAATTGCAAGCCCCAGGACCTTAAGATGAAAAATGATTTCTTTTTTAAAAAAGGCACTAGTAAACTTGTAAATATTGGGTTGCTATTCTTAGCAACAAGGGGAGTTCTATATCACTACTAATCATTTACACTTGTTAAGGCTGAAGTGAAAGTTCTAATAATTTAATAATCATTTAAAGCATCTTTCCAAAGAGTAATGAACTGAAAAGTTGAGGTGAAATCTCTTTCAGGAACAGTAGTTATGGAATCAAAACTACAAATGCAAATACAGAATGTCCAAATATATACATACACACACACACACACACACACACATAATTATATATATATATATATAATTAATTACATACATATATATGTAATTAATTTTCTTGATTTAATTTTAACTCATATATGGGCATATGCCCTTCAAATTTAACAAGAGTGGGGCAGAATCAGTTCTTTTCTGAATAAATACAAATGACATAGGTACTATCTCCATGTTATAGTGTAAAAAAATAAACCAGCAGGCCAGGCACAGTGGCTCACACCTGTAATCCCAGCACTTTGGGAGGCCAAGGCGGGTAGATCACAAGGTCAGGAGTTCAAGACCAGTCTTGCCAAGATGGTGAAACCCTGTCTCTTCTAAAAATAAAAAAAAATTAGCCGGGTGTGGTGGTGGGCGTCTGTAATCCCAGCTACTTGGGAGGCTGAGGCAGAGAACTGCTTGAACCCAGGAGATGAAGGTTGCAGTGAGCCAAGATCATGCCACTGCACTCCAGCCTGGGTGGCACAGTGAGACTCCGTCTCAAAAAAATAAAATAAAATAAATAATAAACCAGCAAAATAAACCAACAAGCAACTTCCAACAACAAGCTACCTCCAACAATCCCATAGCATTTGGTACTATTACAGATTCTGGCTCACAATGTGGTCTTCAAATGTCCTATCAAATGTGTATACTGTTTGCTACATGATCTAAGCAGTTCTGTGTACTCTTGGCAATTCACCACACTAATGAAAGGTTTAACATATCAAGGAGGATAAATAATTAAGGAATTCAGAAGGGAGACACAGCTGTTCTTCAAAACCAAATTTTCAGAAGAGAAAGGATTAATTTGCAATCACATATGTAACCCCCAATATGAGACTGAATTTAAATAGTAGCAGGGAAATACCATGAGACCAAGTCCTGCCAATGCATGTGGCCTCTGTTGTATACAGTTGGCCTGGTCCATCTGTGGGACCTTGTACATAAGCACAAAGTCTGAAACAGGCAATTTGCAGATTAATAACCCAGTCACCTACTGGCCAAGGATGCTAGCCTTCAGGTTACTTTTTATTTTAGGTTCGCTCTCCTGCACAAAGTTTTCAAGTACTGCAGAGTATGCTGGAGTACTGTTTCTTAATAGATACCTTTGGGATCATCATTAAAATGAAATGAGCATCTAGGGATGTCATCCAAGTGGCTAAAAATGTTGGATATGTAAATAAGAAGTGATTCTGACCGAGTGACTTGTTATGAAAGCAGGTAGTGAGTGTCTCATACAGAAAGAGATACTACATACCTTCTGGAGAATTCATGCATTCCTTTGTAATGATATAAGGCTAATTGAGGCCAACAGGCCAATAGGCAGTCTGCCAGCTCTCCTGTCCGTAGAAAAGGAAGCGTGTGATTTGAATAAGGAGATAAAAGGAGAGAAGGGACAAGAAAAGAAAGGGAGGAAGCAGGCTGATATCTCAGTAGCTTTAGACTTCATTGTCTGTAAAGGGGAACTTGCAGTTCACTGGATAATTCTAATTCTGAGAAGCGTCTTTACAATTTTCTTGAGATGTGGTTTAGAAACAAAACAAAACAAAATGAAGATGCCTCCCCCTCACTGAAATTCTCAAAATGCAACCATGATAAATGAGATTCCAGCTCATCATGTCCTTTCAAATGATGGGAACCCATTCTTGGTGTCCTAAGAATGAGTAAGTGAGAAATAATAAGTATTGAGGAATTCTCTGAAATGTCATGGGTTCACCAGGAAGTTCCTTGGAAACTGCAGCTGTTCTTGCCCTTGTACTTAGAACAAGAGATAACTGATTTCTTCCCTCCAGAGCTAAACCTCGCCCAAACAGCAGAGACAGAAAATCATGGTGTTGCTTTATCGACTCTTCAGAATGCTGCCTGGGTTTCTACCAACACTTTTCACACAAGAACTCTCATTATAAAAATTGTAAAATTAAAGGGAAGTTGCAGATATGCTGCTGGGTCTTCATTACAGAACTGATTAAGACGCAGAGTAAGCAGAAGCTGCAGTAAAAGTCATCTTCCACATCATGAAAGACCAAGATGTGAATTGAGAACTTTCCCTGGGGGCTGGTCAGCCTGACTGAGCTTGGGCCTTGGGTGTGTCTTCATGGCCCCAAGTGTTCCTGGCTCACAAGATTCAGCTAAACATACCAAGTCTCAATTCTACAGATTCAGTGAATGAATCCAGAAACCATTTTTAACAACTTACCTTGTTTTCTATTACTATGCAAAGAAAAAAAATGATATATGGCCATTGACTTGTGGAGGGTGTGAGGAAGTTTTGTTGAAATAACTTCTTTTATCTGGGGAAAATCTCAATCTAATCTCCCCGAGACTTGCTCACTTTTGTGTGCTCATCATTTGCTCAAAAAATTCAAACAATTCACTTCCTTTAGATGAGAATGATTCTGAGCCTGCCTCCATCAGTGGCAGCCCCTGATGTAATAACCCTTCCAGTCTATTTTCTTACAGCAGACAAAACTGATTACCTAAGCCTGGCACTTGAATCTGTCTGTCTGTGTGTCTTTCTCCAAACCATGGTTTCTAATATAGCTACCCTGTGAGGATAAAGTCCTAAACTGCCTACTTTCTGAAAAGGCAAACAGTGCCTGAGCCTATGTAGACCATACATGCTTTCAAGTCCTCCTACTCAAGGGGACTGTGATTTTTTTTTTTTCCTTCTCTTGACTTCTACCTGTAGCAGAAGCCAATAGAAGGCTGTCCTTCTCCCTTATCAAACTAACCAACTGGCTCATTCAGATCCATTAGTTTTCCTACCCTTGCTTCAACAAATTAATGCAGCCTTATAGCAGGAAAAAACATCATATGTGTTTCCATATGGGAGTGGAATATACCCCCAAATTAGAAATTTTCTAAAAATGAAAGCTAAGAAATTTCTTTTCTCTTGCAATCCCCAATATACTTTTAGTAAGTAAGTTTATTCCTAAAAATTCCTACATCCCAAGAACCAAGCGGAAAGCTTAGACATTTGTCCACCAACACAACAGTAGACTTTATTATCAGGTGAAAACACTACAGTGCTCAGTTAAGGAGCCAAGCCTCACATTCCATAAACCCTTAATGATAAATCCCACTTTTGCCCAACAAAGTTAGGTTTTTCAGCATATCCACTGTTGAGCTATTTAAAAAACAAAAGACAAACAAACAAAAAAAGGCATACAGAAATGCCTACCCAGTCAATTAAGGAATTTGTTCTCAGGTCACTAAAACCAAAAAGTGACAGTAGGTATGATGTCTCTGCCTGCCACCTTCACCTTGAGAACAAGTCTTTTGAGGCCCTTACTTTGATCATTTTGCTAAATGAAGAGATTAGATCATGATGTTCAACCTTTTTGTGCAAAGGACCTGTTTTACAAGATTTTCCTCTCATATTTTGTAAGATTTTTTTTCCTGATTAAATTCATTCCCTTACATTTTATTATTCAGAGACATATAAATGCCAACCTTCATGTGACTGCCTTCTTATAAATTAAATCCAGGGGCTTTCCTTGACAACTCTATCTAAAGTTAGCTACCACTCCCAACCCCTACAAAATCTATAAAATTGAAATCCCTACTCACAACACCAACCCACACACACAGTTTCTCTCTACTGCAATACACTACTTTATTTCCTTCACTATTGGCATGACCCTTGTTTGTCTGTGGTCTTTTCTTCCCACCAGAACACAAGAACCCTAAGAAGGAGTCTAGATCTGTCTGGCTCACATTGGGATCTTCAGCCCCAGGAACACTCAGTGTACTCAACAGGTACTCAGAAATATGTGTTGAATGAAGGAAGGAACAAACGAATGAACTAGAGCTTCTGAGTGATAGGATTCCAACCAATCAAAAAAGATTGATCATGAGTGTTAAATTACTAACCCTGTGTTGTCATAAAGCAGTAGTCCCAACCAGGGGTAATTTTATTCCCCACTCGCCCCAACTTGGGGCCACTTGGCAGTATCTGCAGGCAGTTTTAGTTATCGTACCCAGCATCTGTGGGTAAAGGCTGGGGATGCTGCTAAGCATTCTACAATCCACAGGACAGCCCCCACAACAAATAATTATCTGGCCCCAAATGTCAATAGTGCTGAGACTGAAAACTAAATGATCTCCAGGTATTTTCACTCTCTGCATATAACCCTCCTGTCTTTAGAGGCCCTTCATGGGGTCTTCACTGGGGAGTCTCTGGATCCTTAGAGGGTCAACAAGTTCTCTCCCAAGTCCAAGATTTTATAATTCTATGGTTTTAAATGATCTTAGCAGCCCTCATACTATATGATATCATGAGTTTTCAGTTTTATTTTTCTAATTTGGGTATCTTACCAAAATTTTTTCAGAAAAAAAAAAAAAAAAATCCAAGGTGAATGTATGTGATTGGTCTTTCCTACTGATACAGCCCTTGCACCCAACTAGGACAGTTGATAATCCTGTGGGTTTGTAAGGGGCAAATGTCATTAAAAATGATCAAGTCAGCTGGGCACAGTGGCCTTTGCCTGTAATCCTAGCACTTTGGAAGGCTGAGGCAGGCAGATCACTCGAGGTAGGGAGTTCGAGACCAGCCTAGCCAACATGGTGAAACCACTTCTCTACTAAAAACACACACAAAATAATTAGCTGGGCTTGATGGCAGGTGCCTGTAATCCCAGCTACTCGGGAGGCTGAGGCAGGAAAATTGCTTGAGCCTGGGAGACAGAGGTTGCAGTGAGACAAGATCATGCCACTGCACTCCAGCCTAGGTCACAGAGCGAGATTCTGTCTCAAAAAACAAAACAAACAGACAAAAAAAAGTTGAGTCCTTAGCATGTGGCCTCTGACTAAAATTTCTGTGAAAAACAATGCATATGTTTTCCTCTCCAGTGTGTAAAATCATCTTCTTTCAAAGTGACAGGGCCCCAGGCTACTATAAGTCACTCTTCAGAGGATAAGTAATGCGTTTTTTTTTTTTTTTTTATTCTTATATCCCCAGGGCCCGGCATAGGTCTGGCTTTGATGAGATTTGTGCTATGAGTACTAACTGTATGCATGCCTGCTTTCCAGGAGAAAATTAACCAGTGGTACTAAATCGAACTAAATGTTCAAGAACCTAAGGAATTCCAGAGAGCATTCATGAACAGCAAAACAAAACAAAACCTAGTGCTTATGAAGCTAATGAAGCTACATCGCAGTGGTTAGCCGACTACTGGGAAACTAGCAATTCTAAGTCTCCACTAGCAATTCTAAGTCTCCATTTATCCATGAGTTTTAAATAAATGACCATCCTCCTTTTCCTCATCATCCATGGAGAAGCTGCCCCGGCTGCATTGTTCTACCTATGTGTTTATAACACTGCTAAGCTACCCTGAACTGATGTGACACCTGGAGTCATCACCTGACTACACTTGAGACCATTTGGTTGCCTTCCCTCCACAAAGCCTTTTTTATTCTTGTTTGCAAAGAATCTTGGAAAGCCTGAGGAATAATTCTGTCCTATAGCTCAAAACTGTATAAACATTTTCAGTGGAGGGAGTATAACAAAATTAGGTAGAAACAGAATTTTTTCTTCTTAGCCTCCCTGAAAGATACTGAAACAATATTATTTGTGCCTTCCTTAAGTCAAAGAGAAGACTCTACTCTAAAAGTTAACCATCAATAGGTTCATCGTGTCCAGTGGAGAGGAGATCTTAAAGACCAGATTTCAGAATAAACACAAGTATCTCCTCTACCCTGAATTCACACCCAGGAGAGTAACTGAAAAGGTACAAAATCCATTTTTTGCAGTTTGACTATTCAGAGAACTTCTTAGGCAAGCAAGCAGTGTGTTTATACTTTGGAAACACATTTGGAAGACTGAAAGTTGCTGACAAAGGTATACACAGAAGAACAAGAGCTATAACACTGAATTATCTTTAGAATCCAACCTCATGGAGTCAGAACAAGGTTATGTAGTAGCTTTATGCCTGCCAAATCCACCCCACGAGAAACATTGTCTTGTTTCTTATGGAAAATGTGCACTGCCAACAAAGTCACTGAAGAGGCTAGCTGAACGAGCCTTAGGAGGATCTGGACATAGCAGGGTCGGTTCATGTAAAATGGAAAGGAGAAGAGTAGTCAGCCTTACAAATGTCTGTCAAAAAAAGCCAGCCTCTTTGGTGGCACACCTAGGGAGTGTCTCAGACTAATGATAACAGAATATTGTTGATACTGGATTTCGCTTCAAATTATATACTGCATTCTGAAACCAATTGCAACTTGGAATATTTTTCTCTCTTTACTAATATATTAATTTATCTTTATCCTTTATTTCTTTATTCATCTAACTTTATTCCTAGAGGATATCTATATCCATTTGTTGGTATTTAAAAAATCTAAATGTATCAGAAAGTCTAGGAATCATCTTTAACTTTTAAAATATCTCCCCTAAGGGTCTCTTAGAAGAGTCTGTTGCCATTCTGAAGAGAATAGCTTAGAAATCAGGAAGATGTTGAGATCTCTATGTTTGTTCATGGTTTTCCTCCATGTAGAACACTTTTACCTGCTTTTGGAAGGTCTCAGTAATCCCCCGCCTTTAAGACAGTGGTTCTCAAAGTCTAATCCCTGGACCAGCAGCACCAGCATCACCAAAGAACTTGTTAGAAATGCAAATTATTGAGTTCCACCCAAGACCTGAATCAGAAACTCTGGTGTTGAGGTCCAGTAATCTTTTTTACATATTCTCAGGGTGAATCTGAGGTCCAAGCAAGTTTTAAGACCAAGCTCAAGTTTTCCTTCCTGTATGAAACAATCCCTGAGACCACCAGCTAGAATAGTGAGCATTCCCTGCTCCACTGCATTGGAGCCCTACTTTAAAATGCTGCCAACTGGCTGAATGCAATAATAACTATGCAGTCCTTGAAGAGCACAGGAGACAACTACTGTTTGCAAATATTTAACTTCTTGTTTGGGAATTAATGAGAAAATACTAAGTTGCAGACCCAGCATCAGAAACTAACATGAGTACACTCATAAAAGACAATTACTCGTCTTGAAAGAATGAAGACTGTGGCTACTGCAAGTGCTGATACTGATACCCATCTCCCTTAAAAGCTTCAGAAAGGTTCATGACATGGTGTCATGACATTGGTATTTCTAAAGCAGGACATGGATCCACAAAGGAAAGAATCAGGGTATTTTACCTGGAAAATACTAAGAGTTTGGGTAAATCCTCAGGATCCTAGACTCTTCCATGACAGGAAGCTTTCATGATAAATAAAATCTTATTAGAAAATACCTCCAAGCTTAGAGTGGTCATTTGATTGTTGCCCTAAAGCTATACTGCAGGGCTAACCTCTCAGTTAAGAATCAACATCTGAAGACACCGATGTGTCTGGAAATCCCTCAAAAGAAGGATATATGCTTTAGGCTAACCAAAGAAATTTCCAGAAAAAAATGATGGCTAATTGTCTTACACTGCTAACAAAGGCTTGGCTAGGGAAAATAAAAGACAAAACATACAGTTTGGCCACACCCAACCAATAAACTTACATGACCCTTGAATCAAAAGCAAGACTTAAAACTTAGAATCATGAAGTTCAGAGAGAAAAATTCAACGGTGTCCATCCCAGGAACCTAGCCAGAACCCTCCTAAACTGCTGAAGGACTACCGAAGCAAGTCAAGCCATCAAGACACAAACTCAGGTTCTAAAAGCAGAATTAAGCAGGGCTTCAGGAGGGGATTTAAAGAGATGTTTCTCTCGTTTTTTGAGGGCCAAGAAAAAGTTCTGCTAGTTATGCCCCGAAGACAAATGAGTTATTAAAAAAAAAAAAAAAAAAAAAACTAAGACAAGGGGTGGAGGATGACAGAAAAATATGGCATGGAAAACACCCATGGAAAAAAATCTATTTTGAAGGAACAGGACACAGAAGAAAATTATATACAACAATTAACAGAGATTCTATGAAAGAAGAGATCAAAGACAAGATGACAAGACATCAGCACAAGATGAAAGAGAGGCTGGCAGTTGAAGAAAGAAAACGATGACAAAAATAATATCATTGCAGAAGTAATAAATATATTAAAGTTATAAGAGGTAAAATCCACAAATCAAAAACAAAGTTGATGATGTGGAAAACAGTCTTCAAAAAACTGCACAAAATGCAGAGGAAAAAGACAAGTAGATGAAAGCAAGTGGAGATGATGACAGATGAGAAGGTTTGAAAACAGATCGAACATACAGATAAAAGGTTTTGTAGAAGTAGACAGCAAAACAAAACAAAACTAAATATGCTTCAATCTGTGGTAGAAAATACTTAGTTGAAATAAAAGAGTATCTGATATTCCAAGAAAAAGTAAGACTGAATTAGTAAAATTGAAGCATCTTGGTGAGGTTACAGAATTTCAAGGCTAAACACTGAATCCTATATATATCAAGACCTTTAACAATTACTCAATTATAACAGAAAAAGTCAGGTGTCCTCTGACTTTTTCATGGTAACATTTGATGACAGAAAAAAAGTGAAGCTATGTCTGCAGAGGCTCAAGAAAGAGAGAACAATACCCAAGTAATCAATTCCCAATTAAGTTCACAACCAGTCTTTTTAATATATAAAAATAATAAAAAATGATTTTCTAATCAGCATAGTCAGAGAATGCAGCACGTAAGTAAAATACAACCAACAGAAGGTTCAAAATCAAGATCTCAAGAACAGGAAATTTAGAGGTAAGCAGAGGCTATGAGCACTGAATCCACTCACATTTAAAACTACAATTGAATAACTGATAATACTTACAAAATAAAATTATAATTCCTTAAATGTAGTAGTTATAATAACAATAAATCATCCCATAATAACTATAAAAGTATGTAGAATTGGAAAAAAAAACTTAACCATAATAAAATACACAGATGGAAGTGCAAAAACTTTAGAGGATAAATATAAACGGGCAGAGGTGGCTCACGCCTATAATTCCAGCACTTTGGGAGGCAGAGGCAAGTGGATCATTTGAGGTCAGGAGTTCAAGACCAGTCTGGCCAACATGGTGAAACCTGTCTCTACTAAAAATACAAAAATTAGCCGGGTGGTAGGGGCACGTGCCTGTAATCCCAGCTGCTTGGGAGTCTGAGACAGGAGAATTGCTTGAGCCTGGGAGGCAGAGGTTGCAGTGAGCCGACATCATGTCACTGCACTCTTGTCTGGGTGATACAGTGAGACCCTGTCTCAAAAATATATAAAATAAATAAAATAAATATGTATATATGGGCAAATATTCTCAACTTTCATAGCAGGACAAAAATAAATACACATACTGTTTCATTTGTGAAGTTAACAAATTTCGAAATAAAGGTGTAAGAACATTAATTTAGTAATAAAAATAAAAACAGACTATATAGCTTTGAATTACTAGAGGAAAGAACTCAAAAGAAAATGCAGATTATATAATAAAATGAAGAGGACAAAGGAAATTGCACAGAAATATAAAAGAGAATGCATAAAATTAATTAGAATTAGGTATATGTGATATACCAATAAATGTGAACTAGATAATTCTTCCTCTGGAAAACATCCCCAGAGTAAATTAAAAAACAATCTCTAACTGGATTTTGTCTATAAGAGACACATACATAGTAAAATGATACAAAAAGTTTGAAAATCTAGTATCATTAAACATATACCAAGCAAAAGAAAGAAGAAATCATGATTAATATTATTCATGGTTAAATTTAAGATACAAAAGCTTTTAACATGATAAAGATGAATACTTAATAATGTAAAAGTACAATCCACAATGAAGATTTATTATGAATATTTATGTTCTCTAGCAGCACCAAATAGATAAAGAAATAAAGATGGCAACAGATACAAGAAATAGGCACAAGCACTTAACAGATTAACTGGAGAAAGCCCACCAAGGATATAATTCACACAATTCATAAAATTGAGTTAAGAGGTACATTTCATATTCTATATCTTGAAATAGAAAACATATTTTCATTTCAAGTATCCGTGAGACATCTACAAAAGTTTTCAAGTGCCCGTGGAGGTTTATAGAAGTATTTAATGCTAGAATTAAGAGATAATAAATTACAAATTTAAAAAACAGTACATAATTTCTACTTACAGTGAAATAAAGGTATGTTAAAAAAAAAAAAAAAAAAAAAAGAGAAGAAAAATCCCAAACATTTGGGAAAATTTTTTAACATTCTCCTAAGCAATTTCTGGGGTAACCAGAAATAAAAACTCACCAGTAGAATATGACTTTTAAAATGCTACGTATTTAAATGTGGAATCTGGTAAAAGCAATACTTAGAGGAAACGTCACAGCTTTATGAACATTATAAATCAAGAAATAACAATACTAAATGAATCAAGCATCTAACTCAAGTCCAGGGGGAAATGGAAAGACAGAAGAAGAAAACTGGAAAAAAAGATTTGATTACAATAAAAATAAACTCAGGAATCAATATATTAAATAATAAGGTAACTTAGTAACTTTATTTTTTAAAAATATGCTACATAAAATTAAATTAAAACAATTAGCTAGCCTAATTAACAACAAAAAGGGAGGAGGGCAAAACATAAATATAGAAAATAAGTATAAGTAGAAGACAATATCCAAAAATGTAAAGGAAAATGTATTATAATTTTAAAATTACCATGTAAAACTCATGGCAATATGTGTAAAACTAATGTAATATGTCTAGAAACCCACATATTACCAAAGTTAATCCAAGAAGAAACAATATCAATGAAAGACTAGCAAACAGTCAAATAGTCAACCTAATCGCCAAAGCATCTTAAGTGACATTAAGGAATCAGTAAATCAGATGCTTTTTAAACTGGTCTAAAGTATAAAGCACAAGATTGTTACCAATCTATTTCTAAAGCCAGTGTGACATAGATTACAGAGCTTAGTCCACAATAAATACTAATAAAAAGCAGAGCAATGTCATTTAGAAACATTGAGGCAGAAATTCAAAATAAAATCCAGGAGCTCATTAAAGAAATATCCCTCCAAGATCAAGTGGGGTTGACTGAGAAAAGTCAGTTTCAATACAAGAAAATCTATCAACACTCCACTATATTAAAAGGTCAAAAAAGAAAATAATAATTTTATCAGTATCAAAGAGGCTGAACAGCACTTGAAGCAATTCGAGATAAACTCAGTGTTGTACTTAATGATGAAACAGTAGAAAAATTTTAAGTCAAAAACCAGACAAGGATTATCACTGGTACTTAGCATTGTTGTGGAAATGCTGGCCAATGCATTTGTACAAGAAAACAAAGAGAAACAATTACTATAAAAGAGGACATAAAGTTTTCAAAATTTACAAATAAGGTAAATTATCTAGGTGTGGGCCCAAGTGAATAACACTTTCATTTTTTACTTAATGATGTGAAAAATTTTCAACAAATTTCAACACTTCAAACAGTTTAAAATAATCATCAAATGTAAAACAACTGGGGTGACTGGTCTAGTTATCAATAAACTCAACTTTCTTACCCCAGATTACTAAGAATGTTAACTCTTCTGCTGACAATGAATTTTTTTTTCCACCCTGTCTGGGATTCTTGAATGACTACTTCTAAGTCAGTAACCTCAGACAATCCATATTCAGTGATTTTAGAAACTCCAGCCTTAAGGTTATAAAGATAATTTTTTATTAATTGTATCTGTATATCATCAATTCTCAATCAACACGCTGCTCTACCCATGCATTTAAAGGAAAAGCAGGGATTTCTGGTATCATGGCAGAAGGGAGGCAGGACTAGATTGCAGCTCCAGGCAGAGCAGCATGCGGAGGCTTGCATTGTGAATTTTAGCTCCAGGTCGACTGCAAGAACAAACCAGCAATCCCAAGAGGACCCAGAGGCCCTCTGAAAAAAGCAAACTGCTCCTGCAGGACCTGGGAGACACCGCAAATACTGTGAGTGCCCCAACTGCAGAAATGGGAAAGGGAGACCCTCCTCTTCCAAACACACACCCCTGCTGGAGAAGCTGAAGGTCTGCTTGCCAGAGAAGTTTCTGACTTTACCTGGAGCTGAGTCAAGTTAGAGAGCCAAGCAAAATACAGCGGTAGAGGAAGCAGCAGAACGGCCCTGGGATCTCACTGGGTCCCCAAGCAGCCCATTCCTGCCTGGCATCACAGGGATCCATTGGGACGGTGGCCAGAGGAGAAGGGGGTAAAACTCCACAGGGAGAACGAACTCTCTAGCTGAACTCTGTAACAATCTGAACGGGGTGAGAAGCCTCCTGACCAGAACTCGGAGGAGGGCACAAATCCGACATGCAGACTACACAGGTGTGGAAGAACTAAAACCCTTTTTTCTCGCAGCTGGGAGGTACAAAGCTTCAGAGAAATTTTCAAGCCCATCTCGCCCTCCACCTGGAAACAGACCTGGGGCTATTGCGGGGGTCACAGTGGGAGTCATACCGGTCCTTCATGACTGCTGGCTTTCCCCCACTTCCCTGAAAACCTGCATGACTCAGCAGAGGCAGCCATAATCTTCCTAGGTACACAACTCCAGTGACCTGGGAATCTCACCGTCATCCCCCACAGCAGCCACAGCAAGACCTGCCCAAGGAGAGTCTAAGCTCAGACACACCTCGCCCCACCCCACCTGATGGTCCTTCCCTACCCACCCTGGTAGTGGAAGACAAAGGGCATATAATATTGGGAATTCTAGGGCCCCGCCCACCGCTGGTCCCTCTCCACACTACTACAGCTGATAGTTTTTAGAAAGTGCCACCTCCTGGCAGGAGGCCAACCAGCACAAAAATAGACCATTAAATCACCAAGGTAAGGACCTTCAGAGAGTCCACTGCACCCTCTGCCACCTCCATCTGAACAGGCGCTGGTATCCATGGCTGAGAGACCCCTTAGACAATTCACATCACAGGACTCTATACAGAAACCCCCAACCAGCCTGGTGCTGGGTAGACTCTCTGGGTAGCTAGACCCAGAAGAGAGACGACAATCACTGCAGTTCGGCTCATAGGAAGCAACATCCATAGGAAAAGGGGGAGAATACTACACACCAAGGGAACACCCCGTGGGACAAAAGAATCTGAACAACAGTCTTCAGCCATAGACCTTCCCTCTGACAGAGCCTATCCAAATGAGAAGGAACCAGAAAACTAACCCTGGTAATATGACAAAACAAGGCTCTTCAACCCCTGCAAAAAAAAAAAAAAAAATTACACTAGTTCACCAGCAATGGATCCAAACCAAGAAGAAATCCCTGATTTATCTGAAAAAGAATTCAGGAGGTTAGTTATTAAGCTAATCAGGGCTAGACCAGAGAAAGGTGAAGCCCAATGCAAGGAAATCCAAAAAATGATACAAGAAGAGAAGGGAGAAATATTCGTGTAAATAGATAGCTTAAAGAATAAAACAATAAAAAATTCAGAAAACTTTGGACACAATTTTAGAAAAGCAAAATGCTCTGGAAAGTCTCAGCATTAGAATTGAACAAGTAGAAGAAAGAAATTCAAGCTTGAAGATAAGGTCTTCAAATTAACCCAATCCAACAAAGACAAAGAAAAAAGAATAAGAAAATATGAACAAAACATCCAAGAAGTCTGGGATTATGTTAAACGACCAAATCTAAGAATAATCAGTGTACCTGAGGAAGAAGAGAATTCTAAAAGCCTGGGAAACATATTTGGGGGAATAATTGAGGAAAACTTCCCCAGCCTTGCCAGAGACCTAGACAGCCAAATATAGGAAGCACAAAGAACACCTGGGAAATTCATTGCAAAAAGATCTTCACCTAGGCACACTGTCATCAAGTTATCCAAAGTTAAGACAAAGGAAAGAATCTTAAGAGCTGTGAGATAGAAGCACCAGGTAACCTATAAAGGAAAACCTATCAGATTAACAGCAGATTTCTCAGCAGAAACCCTACAAGCTAGAAGGGATTGGAGACCTATCTTCAGTCTCCTCAAACAAAACAATTACCAACAAAGAATTTTGTATCCCCCAAAACTAAGCATAATATATGAAGGAAAGATATACTTGTTTTCAGACAAACAAATGCTGAGAGAATTCGCCATTACCAAACCACCACTACAAGAACTGCTAAAAGGAGCTCTAAATCTTTAAACAAACCCTGGAAACACATCAAAACAGAATCTCTTTAAAATATAAATCACACAGGACCTATAAAACAAAAATACAAGTTAAAAAGCAGAAACAAAAAACCAAAGTACACAGGCAACAAAGAGCATGATGAAAGCAATGGCACCTCACATTTCAATACTAACATTGAATGTAAATGGCCTAAATGCTCCACTTAAAAGATACAGAACCAGAAGCACAGAATATATAAGAAGTCACCAACCAATTATCTGCTGCCTTCAGGAGACTCACCTAACACATAAGGACTCACATAAACTTAAAGGGGTGGGAAAAGGCATTTCATGCAAATGGACACCAAAAGTGAGCAGGGGTAGCTATTCTTATATGACAAAACAAACTTTAAAGCAACAGTGGTTAAAGGAGACAAAGAGGAACAGTATACAATGGTAAAAGGCCTTGTCTAACAGGAAAATATCACAATTGTAAACATATATGCATCTAACACTGGAGCTCCCAAATTTATAAAATAATTACTCATAGACCTAAGAAATGAGATAGCAGCACAATAATAGTGGGGGCTTCAATATTACACTGACAGCCCTAGACAGGTCATCAAGACAGAAAGTCAACAAAGAAACAATGGATTTAAACTATACCTTGGAACAAATGGACTTAACAGATACATACAGAACATTTCATCCAACAACTGCAGAATACACACTCCATTCAACAGCACATGGAATGTTCTCCAAGATAGACCATATGATAGGCCACAAAACGAGCCTCAATAAATTTAAGAAAACTAAAATTATTTCAAGCACTCTCTCAGACTACAGTGGAATAAAACTGGAAAGCAACTTCAAAAGGAACCTTCAAAGTCTTGAAAATACATGGAAATTAAATAATCTGGTCCTGAATGAGCACTGGGTCAAAGATGAAATCAAGATGGAAATCTAAAAATTCTTCAAACTTAATGACAATAATGACACAACCTATCAAAACCTCTGGGATACAGCAAAGGTGGTGCTAAGAGGAAAATTCATAGCCCTAACTGCCTACATCTACATCAAAAAGTCTGAAAGAGCAGAAAAAGACAATCTAAGGTCACACCTCAGGGAAACAGATAAATAAGAATAAACCAAACCCAAACCCGGCAGAAGAGAGGAAATAACCAAGATCAGAGCAGAACTAAATGAAATTGAAACAAACAAACAAACAAAAATACAAAAGATAAATGAAACAAAAGCTGGTTATTTGAAAAGATAAATAAAATTGATAGACCATTAGCAAAATTAACCAAGAAATGAAGAGAGAAAATCCAAATAACCTCACTAAGAAACAAAACAGGTGATATTACAACTGGCACCACAGAAATACAAAAGATCATTCAAGGCTACTACGAACACCTTTATGCACATAAACTAGAAAACCTAGGAGAGATGGATAAATTCCTGGAAAAATACAACTCTCCTACCTTAAATCAGGAAGAATTAGGTATCCTGAACAGACCAATAACAAGCAGTGAGACTTAAATGGTAACTAAAAAATTACCAACAAAAAAAGTCCAGGACCAGATGGATTCATAGCAGAATTCTATGAGACATTCAAAAAAGAATTTGTACCAGTCCTTTTGACACTATTCCACAAGATAGAGAAAGAGGGAACCCTCCCTAATTCATTCTATGAAGCCAGCAGCACTCTAATACCAAAACCAGGAAAGGACATAACCACAGAAGAAAACTACAGACCAATATCCTTGATGAATATAGATGCTAAAATCCTTTACAAAATACTAGCTAACCAAATTCAACAGCATATCAAAAAGATAATCTACCATGATCAAGTGGGTTTCATACAAGGGATGGAGGGATGGTTTGACGTATGTGAGTCAATAAATGTGATATACCACATAAACAGAATTAAAAATAAAAATCACATGATCATCTCAACAGCTGCAGAAAAAGCATTCGACAAAATCCAGCATCCCTTTATGATTAAAACGCTCAGCAAAATCGGCAGAGAAGAGACATACCTTAATGTAATAAAAGCCATCTATGACAAACCCACAGCCAGCATAATACTGAATGGGGAAAGTTGAAAGCTCTCCCTCTGAGAACTGGAACAAAGACAAGGATGCCCACTCTCACCACTCCTCTTCAACACAGCACTGAAAGTTCTAGCCAGAGCAATCAGACGAGAAAGAAATAAGGGGCATCCAAATTGGTAAAGAGGAAGCCAAACTGTCACTGTTCGTTTGCTGACGATATGATTATTTACCTTGAAAACCCTAAGAACTCCTCCAGAAATCTCCCAGAATTGATAAAAGAATTCAGCAAAGTTTCCAGATACAAGTTAATGTACACAAGTCAGCTCTTCTGTACACCAACAGTGGCCAATAAGAGAATCAAATCAAGAACTCAACCCCTTTTACAATAGTCGAAAAAAATAACATAAAGGACTTAGGAATATACCTAACCAAGGAGGTGTAGAGGTGAAACACCCCTACAAGGAAAACTACAAAACACTGCTGAAAGAAATTACAGATGACACAAACAAAAGGAAATACATCCCACGCTCACGGATGGGTAGAATCAATATCATGAAAATGACCATACTGTCAAAAGCAACGTACAAAGTCAGTGCAATCTCCATCAGAATACTACCATCATTCTTCACAGAATTAGAAAAAACAATTCTAAAATTCATATGGAACCAAAAAAGAGCCCACATAGCCAAAGGAAGACTAAGCAAAAAGAACAAATCTAGAGGCATCACACTACCTGATTTCAAACTACACTGTAAGGGCCTAGTCACCAAAACAGGATAGTACTGGTATAAAAATAGGCACGTATACCAATGGAAGACAATAGAGAACCCAGAAATAATCCCAAATACTTACAGCTAACTGATCTTCAACAAAGCAAACAAAAACATAAAATGGGGAAAGAACATCCTTTTCAACAAATGGTGCTGGGATAATTGGCTAGCCATATGTAGGAGAATGAAACTGGATCCTCATCTCTTACCTTATACAAAAAGCAACTCAAGATGGATTAAGGACTTAAATCTAAGACCTGAAACTATAAAATTTTAGAAGATAACATTGGAAAAACACTTCTAGACATTGGCTTACACAAGGATTTCATGACCAAGAAGTCAAAAGGAAGTGCAATAAAAACAAAGATAAATTGCTGGGACTTAATTAAACAAAAGAGCTTTTGCACAGCAAAAGAACAGTCAGCAGAGTAAACAGATGTGGGAGAAAATCATCCACAATCTATACATCTGGCAAAAGACTAATATCCAGAATCTACAACGAATTCAAACAAATCAGTAAGAAAACAATCCCATCAAAAAGTAGGCTAAGGACATGAATAGCCAATTCTCAAAACAAGATATACAAATGGCCAACAAACACGAAAAAATGCTCAACATCACTAGTGATCAGGGAAATACAAATTAAAACCACAACGTGATATCATCTTACTCCTGCAATATGGCCATAATCAAAAAATCAAAAACCAGTAGATGTTGGTTGGCATGGATGCAGTGAACAGAGAACACTTCTGCACTGCTGGTGGGAACTAAACTAGTACAACCACTGTGGAAAACAGTGTGGAGATCCTTAAAGAACTAAAAGTAGAACTACCATTTGATCCAGCAATCCCACTATGGGGGATCTACCCAGAGGAAATGAAGTCATTATTTGAAAAAGATACTTGAACACACATGTTTATAGCAGCACAATTCACAATTGCAAAATCGTGGAACCAACCCAAATGCCCATCAATCAATGAGTGGATAAAAAAGCTGTGAGATATATATATATGATGGAATACTATGCAGCCATAAAAAGGAATGAATTAACAGCATTTGCAGTGACCTGGATGAGACTGGAGACTATTATTCTAAGTGATGTAACTCAGGAATGGAAAAACCAAACATCGTATGTTCTCACTGATATTTGGGAGCTAAGCTATGAAGATGCAAAGGCATAAGAACAATACAATGGACTTCGAGGACTTGGGGGGGAAGAGTGGGAGTGGGGCAAGAGATAAAAGACTACAAATATGGTACAGTGTATATGTGGGTGACGGGTGCACCAAAATGTCACACGTCACCACTAAAGAACTTACTCATGTAACCAAATACCACCTGTACTCCAATAACTTATGGAAAAGTAAAACAATTAAATAAAATTAAAATTAAAAAAAAGAGAGAAAAGTCACACTATCTCTTCCTAAAGGAATTTAAGCAGGTGGATGGAAAGCTGAGAATGAGCTCTTGTTATGCAACCCACCCCTTTGTCTTCCCCACATAACCATCTGAAAAAAATGTCAACTCTGGAACAATCTTAAATGGAAAAATCTTAAATCTCCCAAATTCTTTTTGCATATCCTCAGATTGGTGTCCCTGCAAATTCATGATCTCAACTCCACCCAGTAATCTGATGTTCACATAGTTAAGTCTGTCTCCCATTGCTCACTGTGTCTGAGAAAAGGAAGAGGATTCCATTTTCTCTCAGGGTTTCCCTTCCTCATCTGCACAGACACCTATCTTTTCTCTCTTATCCTCGTGCCACAATGGAAGTGGTGCTCCCATGTCCCATCATCTAAGGCTGATTCCTTGAGTTCTTGAGTCAGTCCTCACCTGCCTCATCTGGGAGATGATCTGATAGTTATCCTTTTTGCATTTTCAGTTTATCTTTGACTACTAGCTAAGTCGTCCCCACCGTAAACTCTCAGCCATCTAGGGAGAAAACACACATGCACACATACCAACACTCACTCATTCTCTCTCTCACTCTCTCTCTCTCTCCATGTCCCTCTGGCCTATCTTCTTCTCTAGGGAAATTACAGATAGAGTCAAAGAGGCCTGAGATTGAATCCCGACTCTATGATTTATGAGCTATATGAATCCTTGACAAACTATTTAAATTCTCCAAACCTCTATTTCCTCATCCATACTGAGTAATCCATATATCACAAGGTGGTGTAGAATAATCTGGATAAGGAACATAAAGCATTTGGCATAGTTTCTGGCATATACAAAAACTTAATTACAATGCCATTGTTATCATTAATTCCTCCTTTTCACAAACTGCTTTCGTGTTCCTTACTTCTCCTTCAGTCTTCTACATCTGGCTTTTGTAACTCTCATTCTGCTAAACCAAATTCATCATGGTCAGCAACAACCTTCTTAGGACCAGTAATAGGATACTTTTGCTTCCAAACCTTACAAAACCATTGTTTCTGTGCCATTTCCCACCATGGGCAACTTTTCCTCCAAATAACTCCCTTTCCTGGACACCTATGACTCTCTCCACCCTGACCCCCCTCCCCCAGTACCACCAATGTGTATTCATCCCTCAATCTCAACTTACAGGAGGGTTTCTGAAACTCCAGGTGCTATTCACATTTGAAGCCTGATAATTATTGTGAGAGGCTGTCCTGGGCATTGTAGGATATTTAGCAGCATCCCTGACATCCCCACTAGATGCTGGTAGCATCTTCCCTAATCCCCAGTAGCGACAACCAACAGTGCTTCAACTGTCTCTCTGGAAACACTGCCAAATGACCCCCCTCCACCTCCAGAAGGGTTAGCGCAAAATCACACCCAATTGAGTACCACTTTCTCTAGAAGGCCTTTCCTGGCAACCTAAGGCTGTGCTGGACCCTTCTTAGGTACCCTTGAATCTCCCAAACATTTTCACACAGCACCATCCACTTAGTTGCCTCCTTCCCCACAGCGTACTGTGCGTTTCTTGAAAGCAGGGACTGTGTTCTGTTCTGTTCAAACCCATCTCCAGGCAGAGTCCAGAACCCATACATTGTCCTTCCTCTATTTGGAGTTCTTCCTCCAAATTTATTATAAGACTTAGTTTAATAACAAATTTTCAAGGGAGGACTCCACGCACACTAAATATAAACTGATGGTAACACGCATCCCTTTTGAGAAATGTATAAATGTGGGGAAAAGTGCATCTTAGCACTGACGAAATAAGGAATTACACATTTGCTAATGCTCAGGAACTGCAAGGCTGTATGTGTTTGTCGGGGGAGGGAGAGGGCTGGTGGAGAAGCTTGAGGATCAGAATTAGAGCACAGCTTTAGCCTCAGTCCCATATGGCCATGAGCTAGGGACTGACTGGCTTGTGGCTGGAGGCGAATCCATGGATCAGCAGGGCCCTGCTGCTGGCCTCTTTCCCTCTCTATTCTCCTTCCCTAATCTCAATGCCATCTTTGTCTTAAGACTGTCTAGCAGATCTGGCATTTTTGAACTTAAGGATACTTCTACCTTTGTCTTCCTCTTCTCATATTCTTGTGCATATTACTGCGCTCCTTATTCTGTTCCTGCCTCTGGCAATGAATTTCAGACAAAGAGGAGTGTCCTTACAAAACATAATTTTTACTCATAAAACATTACTACATTCCAGAAGACTGGTGCATTTAGGGGATGAGAAGCATCACGACTGAAAAGAACTGGTCTCCAAACAGTTTATTTCCATGGAATTACTAAAAAAAGTAAGTCTTCAAAGATCGACATATTAAAGTAGAATGAGGTCACTGATGGCAAAAGTTCAACAGTGTAGGCAAAGTTCTCTTGTCACCAAAGCTAAGAACCCCAGGCATCTAGTTCTTTTTCCTGCATACCAAAACCTGTACTTCTTAGGGAATTCTTAGGGGAAGTGTTCTTTCATGTTTATAGTTAAGTGAAAAAATAAGTTGCAAAACAGAACACATAATCTGTTTCTACTCAAATACTGATAATAATATGATGCAAATACGTAAATATAGAAAAATGACCAGAAGCCATATACCTTAAACTTTTACCAGTGAAGTTTTCTCTGAAGGGGAAGGTGAAAAGAAGTTTTACCCTTTCTGAATTCCAACCTCTATAGTGTTTGTGTGATTTTTATTAGTATGTGGGCTTTACAAGTTGGAATTTTTGTTTGTTTGTTTAAATGTTTTCAGAGAAATCAGAAAACAAACTAAATAGTCTCTCTCAAAAAATCCCCAGGCTCATGAATGGTTGGCCAACAAGTCAGCCCACATTTTAGGGAATGTGTGGGTGTGTGATCACTCTGGTGTTTAAATACTTAATATGAATCCACAAAATAATGTTGGCACGTGAAGAAAAGAGGCACAGCCAAGACTGACCACAGAACATTAACTGCCTATTAGCAAGTGGACCAAATGTCAATGCTTTGCGAGCTGTCTTCATAAACTTCAGACAAGAGCAGGTGTATCGCATACAAGAGACAGCAAGGTTTAGCAGAAACACATAGTTGAACAAAATATTTCATCAATCAGTTGATCTCATTGATCTAATGTTCAATTTTGTTCTAGGAGGCCCTAAGGAGGACAGGTTCTGTCCTCAGGGGATTATATACTTTACTTTCTACCCCCTAAACACAAATAAACATCTTAAATGTCACTCCAGGAAATGTTAGAAGCAATATAACCCATTACCTTCTGGAGCTATATGGGATACTAGCCATGACCACCTCATCCCGCAACTGAGATCAGGTGGGAAACCTGAGATGCCATGAGGTCGAGTCTGGCTTAGAAGTGTCTTGTCATTGCCAAGGTCCACTCCACCTTACATCTAGACTGGTGAAGAGGGAATCATTGATCTGGAGCTCTCTGTCCTCATTTATAAAAAAATCACTTTCCATTGAGCCAAAAACAAATATTTATTGACCAGCTGCCACATGCCAGCACCATCCACTAACTAAACATTTGAGTGCCTACTACGTAGCTAGTATGGTTCTAGACATGGGAGAAAAACAAAAACAATGAGGGAGACAGAAGGCTGGTATAAGGCATGTTCCTTCTCATGGAAGTTAAAAATACAGTTGGGGTAAGACTAACATAAAAAAAAATCAGAGAATGAAGAATTCCAAACACTCTATAATAAGGCATAGATTGTTATAGTACAGTTTCCAAGTACAGAGATGGAGAGGGCAGTTATGATTAGACCATTGGGAAAGAAAAGGACATGATTTAAGGCTAGAAAGGGTGGGTTAGATAATGAAAGTTCTTGTTTTTTTTGCATTGCATTTCTTTTCATAAGTAAATAAAACCGGAATGTAGAGGGGAGGTGAACATCATAACCAGACTGAATGGTTTGTCTACGAAGAACTCCATGAATATATATAAGAAAGAGGTACCCAATACATATTCCCAACCCCAAAAAGATGGTATTACAGGAGTTCCAAGTTTTTGTTTCCATGAATGTTCTTGAAAGCTAGCAATCAGCACAGGTCACTAGAACTAGCATAGGTTTTAGCAAAGAAAGACAATAGGAACAATAGGACCTCTAACTTCCTGACCTGTATAATGGGACTAAAATATATCCATTTCATAGGGATTAGAAAACATAAGATCTATCCAGTTTCAAATGTCAGAGCCTTCCCTCCCTCCCTTCATTCGGACAGAAACAGGTTTCTCTTATCATCCTTGATCAGGGCAATGTGATATAATGAAAGCTGTGTCCTATTCAAGATTATTTTGGCAGCATTAAGAGGGACTCCTAGAGGTGAAGAGGATTGTGGGAAACAGGCTGCTAAGCAGCTGCTAAGATGGCCCAGGGACGAGATAAAGGAAGCCTGGGCCAGACGATGCACTGGGGATGAAGAGGAGGGGTCAAGCCTACATGATATTTAGAAGGGAGCGGGGACAGAAGCTAATGCTTGGTGCACTCTGTCTAATAACCAGGTCACCACTTTCTGACCCATCCAGAGCAACTAATGAGATGTGGTCTAAGCTCAATTTTTTCTAACATATGTCAAGAACAATCTGCTCTTTGGTAATAAATGAAAAATGATACTTCCAACCAAATTTTAAAAGAACAGTGCCAATGAAGGTATGGAATATTATCCAAGAAGCAACAGAGCTTAGGTAGGAAATAGTTTAAACAAAGGGCACTCAGAGACAGTGCATCAACCTATGATAATGGTATTCCCATAAATTTCCTATTTAACTAGAGAGCAAGGAAATTACCTAGACCAGCAGTGTCAGATTAAAAAATCATGCCTGCCATGTATGTGATTTTAAATTTTCTAGCAGCTAGAAACAAGTGTAATTAACTTCAATAACATAGTCTATGTAGCCTAATATATCCAAAAATATTATCTCAATAATATTTTTCTATTTATCAGTATAAAACATAATATTTATCAATATAAAACTTACTGAGATATTTCATCCTTTTTTTTAATAAGCTTCAACATTCAGTGTATTTTAGACTTATACAGTAGCATATCCATTTGGACCAGGCACTGTTTCAAAGGCTGTTTCACTGTTTCTAGTGCTCAACAGCCACCTGTGGCTCAGGGCTACCATACTGGACAGCACAGACCTAGAAAACCTTGAAGGATTCCTTTGAACAAAGTACTTATTTAAGAGTTTTCATTGGCACTCACCTTGAGGTAGTTACCTAATGCAGCTGAACATCTGGAGTTGGAGATTTAAAATGCTAATCTAATCACATCTGTTGCCATGCTTACAGCCCTGTAATACCTTTACATTTTCCTTCAGATAAACACCAAAGAGTTAGGGATCCCTCCCACTTAAAAAAGGAAAGACTGTTGTATTTTTTAATGGATGACTGACCTAATATCTTTGTATCTTCTCTCTGTAATAGAGATACAAAGTTCTTTCTTAAAGCAGCATATCTCTACTACCTACACTGTCAAACTGATCATTTACAGAATGCACCAACCCGAGAGCTGAGCCAGCTGGAAAAAACCTTCAGCCAACAGGGGCTGTTTTGAACCTCAGCCTAGCAGCACCCAGTATGGCAGTGAGGAGCATGGGTCTGCAGCCCACCTACCAGTTTAAATCCACTTTTTATCAATTAACAATGGTCAGATCTTGGCAAGTTGTATAACCTCTCTCAGCTTCCATTTCCTCATTGTAAAAAGTAGTAAAGATGGTACTATTTCATAGGATTATAACAAGGATTAAATGAGGAAGTACTAAAAATCAGTTTGCACATAGTCTGTTGCCAATAATTCCTAGCCATATATTTTCAGAGACTTCTCTAGTCCTCCAGAAATGTCAGGATCACATTTCTCAATAATCTCAAAGAGGTTTGTAGGCAGCACTTCACAACGGATAGAGAGCAACTGACCTGCGTTCACATCCCAGTTTTGATACCTACCATCTAGTATCAGTGTGCAAGTTACTTAACCTGTCTAAAGCCTCTGTTTTCTCCTATGCTAAATAGAAATAACAATAAAATTACATCCACTGCACAACAAATATAGTGAGGATTAAATGAGACAACAGAAATAGCAGGGATTCTGACTCTTAGAAAATATAGTTCCTGCCATCTCCTGAGTACTATTAGCATTACCCCTTTCCCTCTCCATCAGAGCCTGGTGCTTTCAACATATTAGTCTGGGGATGAGTTGGGCGACACCTCTTCGTCTGCACTCTTCGAGTGCAGTTAAGGAAATGAAAACAATTATGATAGTACTGTTTACCATTTCCATGGGCATTAGTTATATTACCAAATATTTACCATGTCCTCTTATCATCACTAAAATCCATCCTACAAAAGCCATAAAAAGCCATCTCAGCAACTGACTCCAAGGACTACTCTATGAAAAGGATGGTGATTTCCTTCCATGATGATACATTCTCACAAGGTTAGAGCATGTCCCCTGAATATCCCCAACTTCCTTTAAAAGACTACAAAGCATTTGTCATTTGCGGGTGAGTCATCCGTACGGTACTGGAAAGGGCTGGTCAGAAGACAAGGTTTGGGTCTCTCTCCTGGCAATCAACCAGCTATGATTTTGGGGAAGTCGCTTGACCTCTGTGGGTCTCAAGGAGAGCACATCTGCTTCATGGCATTGTGTTGTGAAGAACACATTTATATGTATACTGAAAGCCTTGATCTGATTTCTAAAGAGCTTTGCAAATCAATGTAAGGCAGGGATTTGTCTAAAGCTGACTTCCACACTTTTATGTTCTGGTAGCATATTTCAGGAATTTGCTCTGATACAGAAGGGGGCTCTTGTTTTACGTCACCTGTGTCATCTCCCCCTAGTTCCAAAGTCAGTAACTGGAGATCCAGACCTCTGACTTTGAGAGCAGGAATGGGATGAGGCAAAGGCGAGAAGCCTGGGGCCAGGGTGACTCACAGCTGTGGAATCCATTAACGGTGAAAGGCTCTTTGCATTCCTCCTCCATGTCAAGTCTCTGGGTTAGCAAGGTACAGATGACAGATGGAGGAAACAGGCCTATTTCTTTGCAGAGCAAATATTATTCATCTATGCATAACATGCGTGTGTGTGTGTGCGTGTATGTGTGTGTGTGTGTGTGTGTGAGAGAGAGAGTATGCCTCCAAATAAATATGAAGGCAAAGATCTAAGCAAATTATTCTTCTGCTAAACTATATAAAACCAGAAACTGACTTGATGCAGTTGTCTTCTTTTCCACTGCCCTGGAGTTTGGCAAATTGAACCCCACAAATCCTTAGACACGGTAAAAATTTTCAATAAAAAATGTAAGTGAGAAGAACTCTGAGATGAGCCATTGAAATTCTCCAACATTGTGAGACTCTGAGATTGTGGTGTTACTGACTGGGGCATAGGGATGTGCAGATTGTGTGACAAGTGTGATGATGTCCAAAAATGTTTTAATGGTAAAACCTAAAGCAAATAAAGCCTGCATGATATGCTTATGTATATAGCTACCTAATCTTCTGAGTTGCACGTTTGTTAAACGGATGCCAGGATTATTATAGAACAAAAGGAAAGGACCTCAAAAGGAACATTCCAAATACCCTGTGCTTGGATTTTCTCACAGCTGTAGTTATTAAAACGCTATTAAACCAGCTGCTAATAATTTTCAAATGGTCCATTAGTTCTACCAATGACCTTGGGCCACCACCAATTTCAGACCTTGTCTTCATGTCTTAATCAACACATGCCTCAAATGGAATCCCCTGCTCTTTCAATAGAGAAATACATTTAAAAGAAAGATTGTTGATTGCATAGGTTCTTTGTCATTAGGGAATTTGTATAATATGGAATTTAACCTAAGAACCCCAAATCCTCCTGAAAGGAAAATGGTTCCTCTGAGATTTCTCTCTCTAAAGCAAGGTGAAAGCTAAACTTTATTATTATTATTATTATTTTCCTTGTTTAACAGAATAGAATGCATGGATGGGTCTCTCAGGACTCTTTGGAAAAAACTCTCTTGAATATGCTTGATCAACAATGGGAACCTATCCAGAGAGGGAAAAAAAAAGCCAGGAAAACATACTCTAAGCTACTTCAGATAAATATCAAGAAACGTCACCTTTTCTATAATCAAGGGTCTGGAGAGGGGAAGAACTTGCAAAAGTGATTTCATGTTCAGATGTGATTTATTAATGGGACTAATGATAATTCAAAGAGAAATCAACACTATGAAAACAAGAACGCCAAGACTAAAAGGAATGTCCTTTTCTTAGGCTTGGAACCGAAAATATTTTTCTCTCTCGTGACCATCTTAACTTCAAAAGCAGAAGCAAGGAATGTCAATCTGTATGGAGCTCCTCTGGCCGCTTACTATGTTTCCATTCTTTCCACAGAGAAGGGGAGAGGCAGCCTATTGTGTGTCTCCGCCAGCAAGATGAGAAAAAAAATCACTTGTTTTTAAACTTTCAGAGGACACAGATAACTCGGGGAAAACAAAGAAAACACGGAGATGAATAAAAATTATTTTGGAATATTAGATTTTAAAATCAGGAAAGTCTAAGAATTCAAGACATGTTCAGAACTCCTAATGGCAAAAGCATGAGCTTCAAGGTTTGTGTACCAGGGAAATGCATTTTTCTTTTTTGCCTCTTGTTGTTATTTATTCAATACTTTTGTTCCAGGAAGAACTCTTCTTCATTACTGTAAATATACCAAACAATCTCCCATTTCCTAGAAATCAATCATCTCCTTTTTTCAGCTGGTGTATTTTCTGTTCCACCTCTGACTTTTTTACTAAATTAGCTAAAAATCTCCTTGATTTCCTGTACTAGCCATATGATTTGTCCAAAAAAGAAAAAGACTGTCTTATTCTTTACTCAACCAGAAGGGTACAAAGAAAACCATCAGATTTTAAGGATGCCATTTAGTCTTCAAGAATAAAAGTGAGAAAGTTGCTTGGGTCATCTCTTTGTTCACTATTGCTGGCAAGATTCCAGGCAAGGGTATGTGGTAATCTCATGATAATTGAACAACATAGTCTATTATGCACTCCCTATGATCCAATATTGTTTCATGTCACAGCATGATGCAAGTGACATGAGCCTTAGTGCAGAGGACAAAGGCTGGGAATGACCTCCAGAATTCCATTATCAAAGCATATGCCCTCTGACCCTAGACACATTTGGCTAACCTGAGACATTTACCCATATTATGAAGGTAAACCTAAGTGCATCATCATTGTGAGTGGGGACAAGTTTCAAATGTTTCTCGCTACAAATGGAGTTGAGCCTAACTACATCCGACAAGTGTAAAACCATGTCTGTAGACATAGAGAAAGAACTGCAGGTGTGTGGATATGATATTTGATTAAGTGGTTTCAAGTGCTAGATTTCTATATGCCCAAAAAGGACTCCTGAAGGAAATGAAGGAATTCTCCCGACAATGTTTAAGTAACTCCAAACCAAGAGACCAGAAGATCACTTCCTGGAAGGGGTACTGCATACGTTGTTGGGTTGATGACTGAAATTCTTGAGGTGCATACACACAAATGATTGTGGAACAAAGGCTGACAACAGAAATTACATAGCTCAGTCAAGGCCATGAAATTCTTATAGTTTTTATTGCCAAAAGAGCTAAATGCCACCACTAGATTTTACAAACTTTTTTTTTTTTATATATATATATAAATATATATATAATATATATATATATAATAATATTATGGAGAGCGGGTCTGGCTCTGTCGCCGCAGCGCTGGAGTGGCGGTGGCCGGATCTCCAGCTCACTGCAAGCTCCGTCTCCCAGGTTCAACGACAGTTCTCCTGCCTCACGCCTCCCAAGTAGTAGGCCTGGGACTAACAGGCGGCCCCGCCTCGTCCGCCGGCTGTTTTTTGTAATTCTTAGTAGAGGACAGGGGGTTTCGCCGTATTAGCATAGGATCGGTCTCGATTCCCTGACCTTGTGATCCCCGCCCGTCCTCGGCCTCCCCCAAGTGGCTGGGATTCAGGCTTCGAGCACCCGCGGCCCGGCCCAGATTTTCAAACTTTTAGGCAGAATATATACAATGATGTATGCCTGATCTAAGAATCCTGTGGGTATGTTAACTGGATGGCAGCTGGAAAGTAAGGTGGAGTCAAGCTCCATACTAGAGCATAAAACACTCAAAGAAATGGTCACACCTATTAGTTGGCCTGGATATGCGTAAGTATCAATGCCACTGTAGCTTCTTAAGGCAGTTACCCTGCACTCTGATCACCTGGGTAAGCCAACATGTCTGAAAGAACGGATAACAAGAAAGATATCCAAATAGCTTTATTTGGGGGAGTTGATCATCAGCAAATAAAGACAGCACACAAGCCAAATAAAATGCATTCAAACGCACCACTTCTAGCAGTGGTGGTAATGTGTTAGACCTGCTGATAACTGGAGATGTAAATACTAGATTATGAGCCTCTAAAAGGCAGGGTCTAGGTCTTTCATTTCGGTAGAGCCAACATTTAGCACAAAGCCTGGGAAGCAGTCAAATGCTCAGTAAGTATTTAAATGAATGAACAAATGAATGAAAAAGTGCAAAAAACAAGTAAGCCCAGGGTACAGCATTCAGTAACAGGGAAACAGGCAGTCTCTTTTCAACTAACCAAGGAAAGTGTGAGCGGGGAAGGCTGTGTAAACACCAATGGCAGCCACAAATCAAAGAGCAGAGCAGGGGGGAGTCACAGTCTGACAAAGAGAGTTCTCCAGCCCTGTTCCCTTTTAACCAGACTCCCCCGTACCTATACCACATCCCATCACTGGCATTACTTTCAAATCCACAAGACAGCAGCAGCGACAGTAACACCCTGAGCTCGTTAACGATCACAACCCTCTGAGCTACCCCAGCACAGCGAAGCAGAGACAGGAAAGTTTTACAAGATAAATGGGGAGGCAGCATTTCTGAGGCCTCCCTTTTAAAAGGGGTGGGGAGGAAGGGTGTGTACGTAGGGAGTGGACGTACTTACTGACTTCCACCTAGGTGCCCCATTAGGCCAATATTTTGCAAAACCAGGTGTATGCAATTTGCTTATTAAAGTTCTCACCCTGGGGCAACTGACAAGACTCATCAGTCCTGGGAGATGTGTGCTATGACCCCAAGGCAAGTTAAAGCATATCCGGAATATTTTAAGCTAGAAAGAGAATCTTTCCGTTAAAGTGAAAGGGGATCATGCTGCTGAAACAACTAAGAGGAAAAGGAATTAAAAGTAGTTTGTTCCCAGTTTTGTGTAGAAATTATACCATTATCTTCCAAAAACAAAGGCTCAAGGTTAGATTGAGGTTCCAGAAAGAACATGGGACAGGTTTTTAATCGATGATTCTGTAAGTGGTGGCACTTCAGAAGGAAATATTCCAGCAGAGGGTAAAAGCTGCAAGATGGCCTACCTTGCCTACTTCCTAAGAGGTCCAAGAGTCAACACTTTTGAACACCAGGATCTTAGAAATCCAGGTTAACGCTCTCTCATTATTAGCTAATAGAATGGGAAGAGTGACAGATGTGGAGTAGCCAATAGTAACAGACCACAGTGGCATTTCATATAAGGAGCTATCTGATGCTGAAGACGCCAAAAAAGAGCCCCAAGTATGTTTTCCAAACTGGTCAAGATGGGCAAATGGATGCAACTGAATGGGAAATGGCAGTAGCTTTTTCTATGCTGTTATCAATAGCATTCATCTCAAATTAGATGTTAGCAGACTGCCCTACCAGTGAAACACAGCTTCCTCCCTGCCAAACACTAACCCTATTCAGGGCAAAGTATTGTCAGTTTGTACATAAAAAGACAACCATGACAGAACTCTGGTGGTAGATCTAAATCCACAGTTACAGAACAGCTATCATGTACCTAGCACTGGGCTAGACAACCACGAATTCATGGCATGCTTTAGACTGCCAGGCACATTTATCTCCCACATTCATCTTCACAACAGTTTGTCTTTGGAAGTAGATAGGGTTCCAAAATTACACTTGAGAGGGTCGTGTTACGAGAAAATTTATTATCACTCTTTCCTTCTAAATGTACTACATAAACTATTTAACGATAACCCAAAAAGTCCTTCTTAATCACAGTTTCATCATTCTATTTGAAATCTACAGATTCTAATATGTTGCAAGGCAATCATGACCCCTGTGAATTCAATGATAAACAGTTCATTTGTCTCATTAAAATAAGAGAGAAAGGAAAGAAAAAAAAATACATCTATATATGTAATGTGGGTTTAGCTTTCAAGATCCAGAGGGTGTTTGCACTACTAAACAACTTCGTTACCTTGAGCAAGTCCCTTAAATGTTCTTGGATTCAACTTCTCTGGCTATAAGATAACATTAAATAAATAACTTCGAAGGTTTCTTCTAGTTTTATTGCAACAAGTAAGAAACCTGTCAGCAAGTATCTTGGAATACTGATAGTCAGGGAACCAAGGTTCCAGTTGGGCTCTGCATTATGACCTTTGTGAAACTGTTTTTTTACTTCCATTTATGGAGGGAGAGGATTTAGTAGATGCCCTAGGAGGATGTAGGCAAGGAAAAGCCAGCTGTGGATAACATGTAAGAACAACATGTAAGAAGATGGTGGTGAAAGAGATGAATGACTCCCCAGTCTTATCAGGGTTAGACAATACCAACAATGCAGAAAGACAGCTCTTCATGATAGGTTATAAAACTCATGGGGAAAACCTTATCATTCAGTCAAACTGCTACTCAACAACTTAGTTACCCTGGATAAATCACCTGGACAAGCTTTTCTGAATGAGATTCTCTGCCCTTGACTAAATATTCTCTTCTTTGTTTGAAAACATTTAGAAATAGGATGTCTTCATGAACACCAAGGGAGAAAGTGTTTTGGCAAAGAGTAAGCCTGTAATTTTAAGTCACATAATTGTAAGGGACAGCAAGTATAGGGAAGTGCCACCGCCTGTCATTTACCCTCTCCCGCCTATTGCAGACTTCTCTGCTTGATCTCCACACTCTTTTCCAACAAGCCTAGACAAGGCACAGAATCCTCAAAGTGGAGCTCCAGGCATTCTCCACCAATCAATCAAAATTGGCACGAGAAATAGAAGCTATCTGCCAGCACTGCTGTAGTGGAATAAGCATGGATCACCAGGGCAGAAAACGGAGATTCCATTTCAGGCTTCCTTAACTAACTTCCTACATTGTGGACTTTGGACAAATCATTTCAGCCTTTCCAGAGCTGTAAAATGAAGGGGTTAAGTGGGATGATTTCCTAGGTCCATATAACCTGTGACTTCACATAGACTGCGGATGACAGGAACTCCTTCCTTTTCAGACCCTCTCTCTTCTTTCTGTTTTTTTTTTTTTTTTTTTTTTTTTTTGTAGCTGACGTTGTGTATTTGAGGATGAAGATTTCGAATGTGCTCACAGTCTATGTCTGGATCCTCAGGGTGGCATCCTGGCATTTTATTTTTAAAACCAGGATCTAGTATCATTGCCAACATGCAGTGGCTTGAATCCTGAGAGTTGGATACCCTTGAGTCATTATCAACTTTTGAAATAGGCAGCACATTCACACAGCTAACAGAAAGACACTTCAAACTTTAAAATAATTTTGGATCTACATAAACATACCTGAGTCATGAAAAGACAGAGAAAGCTTAAAGAGTGGTCCAGTGAGGTAACAATCCCAGCCACCTTCTTAACCACTCCACCCCTACTTTTCTTTTTTACTAAGTCAGTAGTGCTCAATGAGTCATTATGTGGCTACCTCCTATCAGGCTAAGGCCAACAAACCCACTGCTTGGGTATGAGTTACCTCTTGATTATTTTTTAATAAAATACAAACTGTTCTAGTTTGTTATTTTATTTAAAATAGGCATCACACATTTTTTTTAAGGCTACCTTGAGCATACGTTACCTTTTCCTGGGGAAAACAAAAGGTCCCGTCTATCTAGATGAGGAAACATCCAAAAAGCAAATAATTATGAGAACATGACTCTCTCTGGCATCCTCCCCTTCTCTCCAAGTGGTTTTTATGAGGACAGGGAATAGGGATAGAGGAACTGGAAACTCTTAAGAATCAGGTGGGCTCCAAAATATCAAGCAGTCCTCAACATCAGTCCCATGTGCAAGATAGCCACTTCAAGTTGTCCTTGTTCTAAAGTCTTGATGGTAGCATGAGCTCTGCACCATACGCCTAAAGGGTGACCTAATGCTGAGTTCTGCTGGGGCAGCTGGAACTGGACAGGATTGTTTGCCACGGTGATCTGAGTCACTTCTCAGCAACATCTCAGGGTTAACAAGATCACATGTTCAGCTGCTACTTAAAGCCTTGGAGGCGCTTCAACCTCTTAACTTGGGTAAGCATTAGGAACCTAGTAGGTAGTGTCCAACTCCTCAAAATAACTTTAAAGAGACTATACTCCCTTTCTTGAAGCTTCTAAGCATGGCAAGGACACAACCAAGAACCACAGGTTCTTGGGCCATGACTGCTGCTTTGTGTTACTAAAAAATTACTGCCAACCAGACAAATTTTCTCAAATTATTTTCTTTTTCTACTCAATTGTTTCTTCTCTTCTACTTCTAAACCAACATTTTCATTCCCATGAGCTCTTAAAGTTAGAAGGAAAGTGAAGAAAGATTAAATTCTCTTAACAACATTTATTCTAGAGGCACTTCCTTTCATGTGTACAGAGAGTTTAACGGTAGTAGTGATAGTTGTTTAGGGGTAGACAACATGTAAAGAAAATAAATAAATTCCTTGCATTTTCTCGGGAAGCTGAAGTGTCTGACCTGCCCAATTTTGCAACAGGGCCATTTTCCTTTTTATTGAGATTAAAGCAGAAATCACTCTAGAAAGGTTATGTTGACCACATACATGGCTTTGAAGCAGAATCTTCACCTCTCCACGTTACTTCTTATCTTTTGAAGAAACAGCTACTGAGCTGGTTCGGTCATTCACTAAAAAGCATTGACGATCAACTACACATCAGGCATACTTAGACCCTAGACCGTGTTGATCCTCTAGCCAAGGTTACTCTAATTTACAACTAGGTCAGTTAGCAGTGGCCCAATATCAGAGGCAACAGCTTCAAACCAGGCCAGGCAGAAAGCCATATGGAACAAGTCCTTGGTCAACAAGATTGCATCCCTTATTGTTAATAGAAAAAACAAACAAACAAAAATCAAAAATTTACTTGGTGAATTCATAGCCATTTCTCTGTATATAGAAATCAACAATGTGTTTCCTTTGTTTCTGCCAAATTAATTAATATGAAAAAACTGCATCCAATTTAACTGATGAATGACAGATATTCTGTTTATACTGCCTCCATGGTAGGAGGAAGGGGACAGGGCAGAGGTGGGTAGTGGTGGTGGCAGACCACAGTATGTAACCTGTCACTGAGATGACATTTCCCAAACCTAAATCACTCAGTATCCAGTAACCACAGCGGTGGGTAAATCACTCAGTATACAGTACCCGTAAGGTGCTCCGAAGGTAGTAAATTCCTAGAGAAGAAAAGACGAAAGCCTATTCCAAAGCTCAAATTATTAGCAGCCACAAATATCAAGTTCTGACAGCAACTCTTTTCCTTTTCTGCTTCCTGCATGTCAGCCCTTCAAGCACAGTGGCTGCTTCTTCCTCCCTTCCTTAATGATACTGCATTCCCAAGACCAGTGGCTCCTAAACCTGGCTTCGAAGAATAAACATTCTAGGCTCCTACCCTAGACCTAATGAATTTCTCTCCTGTGGTAGAACCTGAAAGTCTATTTTAATAAATCCCTTTTGTTTCTAAGTTCTCAGAATAATTCTGAAGATCAGCCTGGTTTAGGAATCACTGCTGCATACCACAATTTTATAGTGATTTTTAAAAAAACTTTTAAAAGGGAGCTGTCCACCCTTCCCCCACCATATATACACACTTGTGGTTGCTTAAAACATTTTTTTATGAGCAATGAAGACAGCATAACAGCTTCCTCTATTGCCACCCAAATATCCAGCAATTAGCAGACTAGACCTACAGATTCTTCACATTCTGAAGCTGTTAAAACAAACACTTGTATGCCCGGTGTAGAGTTTGCTCACCAGCCCCCATGATTTGTGTAGGCTCCCCTGTCCATGTAAATGAACAAGCCAGGGCTGCTGGTTCCAGGTAAAAGGATAAATAAGTCAAAGGAGCCTCAATCTTAGCTCTGAACTCCATCCAAACTTCAGAGGAAAAGATTTACTAATCCCCTGTTTACAATACAAAAATAATAACACAAAAACAAAATCACCTGCCATTAGCCAACTCTAATCTAATCTTTCCTTGCAGTAATAATTTTACTTAGGGTACTTCAACACTAAACTTGGCCTAGCATGCACTGAAAAATGAACTAATGACGGAGGCCTTATGTATAAGGTATTCTGGGGAAAATGCAACTCCTTAGAATGAACTGGGGTAAAATGTGAGGATTAAAATCAGAATTAGCAAACAGGATCATGAAGAGAAAAGTCTTTTCATTTTCCATCCACATACTATTCTGCCTTCACTGGGCCAGCATTAATATGGTCTCTGCTTCAGAAAGGCTTTGACTTTCCTGCCATTATCCTAGTCTTGCTTTAACACATACTTTATATTAGAATGCGTTCCAGGAAGCATATGGCATTAGAACTAGGTCAACCATTAACCAAATAACAGGAAACTGCTCTGCAGCGCACACCCTTCAAAAGCTTGCTTAATGAGCTGGCTCTTCAGAATATGTCCTTCAGTGAGGTTGGGACTAACAGGATCCATGGGTTTCTTTAATGCTGCAAGGTCACCTAATACCTAGAAGGCTTCTGCACATAGTAAACTTTCAATGATCTAAATCATTCCATTGAAATGTTCAATAACTAAAGTCAAAGGTGAAGAAGGATGTTTTCTGAATCTGCTTGACCATCTTCAAAGAACATGACTATCATCCTGGTTCCGTTGCTTCATTCTTCCAATTTTGTTAAATTGATAGGAAATACTATATACTCATCTTTTTTTTCATGACATTTTTCTCTATATTCCTTGAGGCTTCCATACCACCAATTTACCCTACAAAATACATGCCACCATCCATTTAGACTTAATAGGTCAAAGAAAGTCCTGGAAAAAGACTTATCTTCCTCTTTCATATAAAACTGCAAATGAGTTTCCTCCAGAACCAATGGCCTTGAATCACTGAATATTCTTGAGTTTGAATTTTTCTTCTCCAATGTTTCAGACTCAATTCTATGAAATTTAACTCTATAATGCACTGAAGAATCATTCAGGATCATACTAGTAAAATGTCATATTCACATTAGTATCTTTCAAAAGCTACCAACAAACAAATTCTCCTTGGCTGCTTTAACCTAGACTGCTAGACCTTTTTTTTTTTTTCATGTTTAACAATCTTTAATTCAAATGTAAAAGTTCAATACAAGCCATTTATTGGGCTTGAAATTTGTTGGTCTTTTAAAAACAAGAAATGGGGAAATGCAACAAAATGATCTTTCCACTTTTCAAAAGCTTTCAAGTAAAGGACAGATCACAGGGCCATAAAAGATCCATTTAATCAAACCCACTGTCAGCCCCTACCAATTGTCCTACACCCATTCCACAATCTTAATACATATTCCTGAATGAAGATTTACAGTTCAGCTTTGCTTACATAACCATTTAAAAAATACTCAGCACCAGCGTGCTTCCTATATGCCAAACAAATCATGTAACTACTTCAATATGCATTTCTTCTTTTAAAACAAAGGGGAAGTTATTTGTAGAAAGCAATACTTAGCCTCCAGATACATTTCCCAGAAATGGTATATGCCATTCAAAGGCCTAGACACTCTCATGCTTTCAATGTGGAATATCTAACCTAATGTGCATAGAAGCATGAATGGCAAAGTTGAAGATCAATATTATAACTATTTTCTATTTATTTGAAGCACAGTAAAAAAAAAAAAATTGGTACACTTTGGAAATTCAGTGACACAAGGTACACTGCCATAACTTGAGGGACATTATACAGTAAAAAAGAAAAAAAAAAGGAAATAAAAAGGAAAAAAAAAAATTCTCCTGTTCCAAACACTGCATTACATCTTTTTACCTGCCCAAACAGACCATTTACAAATATTAGGTCAATAAACGGCTAGACTGTTAAGACATTCTTACTTCAAAATGTATATAATATGGGTTGTAGAGGTGGGTAGTTTCCTTTGATTGAGAACTTACATTAACTTTCAGTTTTTAACTGAATGCTATAGGTCTAGTGATGTTTCAGGCAGCAATGACTGCTCAGAAGCAACTAAGAGACTATTTAGTTTCAGATATGTAGGCATTTTTAAGGAACTGATATTTAGGAGCAATATGACAGTTTTAAAAATGCTAGGTTTGGTTTATAGACTCCATACATTTTGATTGTGTACATCTGTTTTAGGCACTGCTGAAGGCACTAGTGAACGAGGGAGACTCAGCCTGCCTTTCTGTAGCTTCTAGTCTAGTCCTGCTCAGGAACTCATTATGAAACAAATCAGTGGTTGGCCTTCAAAGTTGATCAGCTAAATTTTAACTGAATAAGATCTTTTTCCTGAAACCAGTCAATAAGGCTTCCTGTGTACCAACACAGAGTTGCACACTGGACTAGAGGTGGCAGAAAAAAGGCTTGTAACACATTAAAACTGTTAAGACATTTGGATTCTAGATAATCAAATAGCTTACATCTGTGCCATTCTTGGAAAATTTCAGGTTTACTATAGAGGAGTTAGTCATGTAGCAACGGTCAAAACAAAAAAACCAGAACCTCATCTAAGGAATTTAATATATAATCTATTACAGAATGTTCAAGATAGCACAAACAGAGGGTAAGGTACTTTTCTTCCCTTTTACCAGATTTTGGAGTCATGTTTCATAGGGGAGCACACTGGCTTTGAAAAGTCACCATATAATAAAAGATACTGCTCAGCTCAGCCTCTTTAGCCAAGAAGGTATGTTTACCAATCTCACCAGTACAAGCTTCAAGGAGCGCTCAGTTGGGATTTCATGTAAAACTCAGGTATATTCTGACTTCTAATCAGATAGTCACTGTTTAACAGCGCTCTACCTATAATAAGTATTTAATAAAAACTCAAAGATGGGAAGGAAGAAAATCAGGATTTTTTTAATGTGTCCACTATATGTCAAGCTCTGCACCAGAGATTTATTTTCCTGATTTCCTTTATTCCTCATAAGAACTTTACAAAGTGGATTTTTTTTCCAGATAGGGAAATTGGGGATCAAAGATTAAATCATTCCCTCAAGGTCACCCAGTTACTCACTGGCTCTGAGGTCTATGATCTTTCCACTATACACCATGGCCCTCACCACCAAGGTCCTCACAGGCCTACCAATACTGACAGAAAAGGGTCCCCCTTCAATGTGTCCTCTGCACTAGAATCAAGTGCTCCTCCCTCATATGAGTGCACGCTGCTGCTCTCAACATAATCTCCAGGTCTAGTGTTTGAAAAGATGGTCTAGAGTTTCTCAGAGGGCCCAAACACTGATGATGGAACAGGGTCAAGCCAGTTCCTAAGATACGAAGCAAGATGAACTCAGCAGGTCCTCCTGCCAACTGTCCTCGTCCTTACTCATCTGGCGAAGCATGCCAAGGCCTGCCTGGAATGACGCAGGAAAGGGTCACCATGGGTGATCCTATACCCCTCCAAATTGTTACAAAATAAAACCTCAGTGCTGAGACAGGCTGGCTCCTTGAAAACCTGCCAGTATTGTTTTGTAGGAATCAGAATTCTTAAAGAAACTATTCGTATCTATCAACCTCGGATTTAAACCCAGGAGGTACAGAGTAACGTACAGGTCTAAAGGTGAAAGGTCTAAGAATCTGTGCACCCAATCCATCTTGGGAGTTCAGGTCCCCACACTGCCTACTAGACATTCCTTTTTAATTCACAAAGGAACCAAAATGTTTTACTTTTCCCTTAGACTGAAGTTCTGACTACAAACACATTTAAATAGAGAAATAGAGATGAGTATCAGTTATAAAAGGCCCAACTTAAACCATTAATAAAATTATATCCCAACAACCACTCTTTCTATTCTAGCAGCTCCACAAAACTGACACCAGAAAGGCAGGATCACTGAAATTTGGAGCTACTTAACATAAACAAACACAAACTCCACACTTGGGTTAGGAGATGTGGCTAATTTTAGATGAGTGTTTTACACGGGATGAAATGGAGCCTTGGACTTCTCACTGGTTTAATGCAGCCCTCGTACCTACATTTAGCCAACACCACCTCAAAGTTTTCTCAACTATGGAAAACAAGTGGTGAGGTAGCTGAAAGAAGGAATTCATTTCTGCACTGTGAAGTTCTCACAGGCAAACCGTCCAGTCTGTCTGTCCCAGCTCCTGGACTGTACAGACTCAGACAGCATCATGAGCTGACGCCGAGAAGATTTCAGCATTTAGGAATATCTGAAGAGTCAGGCTTTGCAGTGCTTCCACTGATCAGCATCTGAGGCAAATATTCATTCAAGAGAGGCTGTGAAAATCCTCCTGAGCGGGTGGCAGAAATTGAGAGGGCTCTTGGTGATTACGAGCAACTATGTGTCCCATTCCTAGGAAAGCTCTGGAATACTCCATGCCTTGAATGCATAAAGAACACAGTCTCGGATATTAGAAACAAGTTAAGTATCATGTTAAACTGCTACAAGGATCCACAATTCCAAGAGTCAGTGAGTTGCTCTCTCTCCCTTTAACACAGCTGTGAAGTCCACTGAATGTCCAGCCAAGTGTACTTGTGAATTTCTTCCCCTCTCATGCCAGTGAGAGGACCTGGTTTCAGCCTAGTGGTGTGATGTACTTGCTCATCAGCTTTCAGGTTTAACAAGGGAAAACAATCTACCCCTCAAATTGTAGAAGCCTTCTTTCCAGGGGAACTAGACAATCCTGATGGCTCTCTCCAGTTACATAGCAATTATGTAATTGCTAAGCTTCTGCAGAATCACTGGAACCATTCTGCAGCCTTCTACCGACTACAGCTGCAGCACAATGTTCCGAGATGATTGCAGGCTTTGAATGGATGGCCGGTCTCAAATCTGAGCACAAAGGGACATACAATGGGATTCCATCTCAAGCACAAAGATGCTCCTGCCTAATGAAGCCCTTTCTCCTCCTCCCAGTCTGGGCAGTAAACTCTTTCCTTTGCCCGCCCTACATGTGTGTGGAATGTGGTTTACTCTGTTTATGCTGACAGGTTCCAAAAGAGGCAGAAAAATCAGCTGAAGTTTTGCCATGGACCATGCACAAGGTAATCATTTAACACATAATGTGAAAGCTCCAGAAGAGGACAAGAGACAGGGTTGGGGGGGTGGGTGGAAAGCATCTCTCTAGGCTTCCTGCACTGGCATGAAATGACTGCTTCCCTTCCTTCTGCCAGCTCCAATCCTTCATGTTGACTTTACACATCCTGTACTGTAGATCCACCCCCATGCTGCTGCTTGCCCAGCTGAATTATCTCCTGCGTCACAGCGGTGGTAACAGAACTGCTGGCTCGGCAGACCTGAAAGCACCATTTCAATGCTTAATGCATTCAGCAACTGGACACATTACCAGTGTGTCAGGGCTGGTTTGTGGCCCTCTCAGCAGCCATGCAATACTTGACCTAACCTTCTGCTAACCAGATGGTCTGTTTGCCTCTTGGGACCAAACCATTAAACTTTACTTTATTAAATTCTATCCAAATGTGGGGACAGTTTACAGCAGCGTGTCTGGTTCATCTCCAACAGGGTTGCTAAGATGAAAATGACCTAAAAATAACTGGAAACTCTACTTCACACCAGCAAAGAACAAGATATTTTGGAGTAAATATTTAAATGATCTGCCAGATTACGAACCACAGCAGCACTGACTATATGGTTAGCAGATTATATTGTAAATATATACACACAAAGATGTAGAAATGAATGCATCTAAACAGGAATCCACTACCCACAGCCTAAGCCACTCTTCACCATCCCCTGGCTCCAGGCTATCTGAATGTGGCTGAGGACACCGATCTCCATCATAATCACTCAATTACCAAAACAAAGAGCCTAACACAACTGTGATAGAGAGATCTCATATCCCCTGGGTTTGACCACCTAGGCATACTGCAGTCATGCTTAGTACTCAAACGGAGGAGCTCAGTAAGTGTTCGATGAATGAATAGAGATATGGGCACATGTTCCTTAAATAAACAGCTTCTATAAAACACATGAAGATGAATACACTAAATTCTTTCCAACTCTATCATCATCCCACAACTGCTAACTAAGTATGTAAAACTAGGCATTGGATGAATGGCAAGAGCATGCCATCCGTACCAGAGTCATTGGGTGGCCCCTAATTGATCATTGCAAATGAACTGTAGAGGTGGTCATTTACTGGGCCCCTGGCAGGGTGCTGAACACTTTACATATATTATGCCTCTCAGGCTTCACCAGAGAGAGAATTCCACTTTAAAGATAAGAAACTGGAGCAGAGGAGCGATTAGGAGCTTGACCCAGGTTCACAAAGCTAGGAGGTGGCAGGCAGGGGTGTGAATTCAGGTCATACCCCAAAGTCAATCACCTTCCCACTACTCTGTAGTCACAAATAAACAAGGATCCTTCAATATGTCAAGAACTTGGCACATATGACAGTGGCATTCCCAAATAAAATACATCCCTTAAAGAAGTAACCAACTGGACAACCTTCCCACTCCCAGTCTTTAAGGGGTCCTAGGGAGTCCAGGATTCAATTCCCACTCTTTCATCCCATATTTCTTACTGTATTGAGGGCATTCTGTACTAATAACCACTGCCACAGCCACAGCTACATCTCTACTCCTTTAGTTTTGAGTTCTACCCTTTGAAGACCAAAAATCTCTCATTTAGGAGAATCCTAGAGATTTGAACACCAGTAAATAAACACAAGGTTTTTTTTTCCTCCTCAAATAGCTCTGGACACAAAGTTAATGTGGCAACTCTAAAGTTTATTTATAATTAAAAAATAATAACATTCTGGCTGGGCACAGTGGCTCACACCTGTAATCCCAACACTTTGGGAGGCCGAGGTGGGCGGATCACTTGAGGCCAGGAGTTTAAGACCAGTCTGGCCAACATGCTGAAACCCCATCTCTAAAAAGTAGCCAGGCATAGTGGTGCATGCCTGTAGTCCCAGCTACTCGGGAGGCTGAGGTGGAAGAATCATTTGAACCCAGGAGGCAGGGCTTGCAGTGCACTGAGATCATGCCACTGCACTCCAGTCTGGGCAACAGAGCAAGATCTTGTCTCAAAAATAATAATAATAATAATAATGATAACAACAACAACATTCCAAGGACACCTTTATTTCTCTGGAAATTTCCCAAATGTAAAATAAATAAATAAATAAATAAATCATGAGTACTTTGCTTGTACAGGTAGAAAATCACTAGATGGTTTTACCAAAGAACCACTTACATGTTCTTCATCTTTCCCACTAACATTCACACCACCACCACCACACCACTGCCACACCACCACCACACCACCACCACCATACCACCACCACCAATAAAGCTACCAATGAATGTCCTTTTGGCCAGACCCAATAAAGTAAGTCTGGTTAGGCCCTACCAACGCCATTCCACATTTTCCACATTTTAAAATATCACCTACTCTTAAAACACTCTAAAATTAGTCTCCTTACCCATAAGGTCTGAAAGCATCTGATATTATAGTACATTAGTAAAACTAAGTAGATGTGGACTATTAAAATAAACATTTGCACAGAGAAAACCAAAGCATTTCTAAGCCAGGCTACAGGGCAGTCCTTCAACTGGCTAAGAGATACCTATGTGAGTAGAGCAACAGTGAGGCAGACAACATTTATATAAACAGCACAGCCAATATTTTCTCTGCAATAAGGACAATTTTCTTAGACATATCATTTTTGCCAGAATGATACCAAACAATAGGAACAGTAATAACATCTTTCTTCTGAAAAGCTTGAAAAACTTCATGTTTATTAAAAATTGTTCCCCTACAACACTCCAGGGAATAGCTTTGCAAGGTCAGGTTGAAGGCGTTGTTACCATATAAATGTACTTTTTCCAAGAGGAAATGGCATCATTCTCGGGTAGTTTACAAGCTCCTACTGAATGCACACACAGCAATAGGGAGTGCTGCTTCATCCACAGACCATCAGTTCAAGATGTAGTAAAGTCTACCTGGGAATGGACAACTGCAGCAAAGACTGCTCATCAGGAAAGGGAGACACAGCACAAAATTAAACAAGCAGGATTCCAAAAACTGAGTTTAAGACCAAGAACAAAATACCTAATATACTGACCATAGATAAATGGGGCTAAGCCCTGGAGAAGATCTCTGCCTCAGTTTCTCTATCAGTGAGGAAGGAAGAAACTATCACTTTCAGTGGCCATTATGAACCAAGACTCTTAGGCACATATTATTTTTTAATCCTTATGTTAGTTCTACAGATTCAAATTATAATAATTCTTATTTTACTAGGAAATCATGGGGACAGAGAGGTTAAATGACTTACTCAAGGTCCCACAGCTAGTAATGGACAGAGACAAATTTCAGCCTCAGCTTGTGTGGCCCCAAAGAGTATACTCCACCCACTACACATCACTTTCTTAACAGAGACCCCTGCACAGAGAATTGCATTTTCACCCCAGAAATTCTAAGAGATGACTATTTGTACTCTTGATGCTTTAGAGAAAAATAAGTGCCTAGAGAGTATCTATCTCTATATATAGAGATACATGTGTGTACATAAACATACATATACATGTATATACACATAAAGCAATTTATACAGTAGCTGAGTTCCTAGTTGTTCTTTAGACAGATGTATTGCACTGAAGTTCAGCCATGGTATGCAAGTTTTAAGTGCATTATTTTCCCATATAACTGCATGTCACAAAGGGAAGGCTGCCAAATGACAGTCTGGCCTAGTGATTCACGGTGTCACGCTGACATACCCACACTGTATACTGTATCACTTCTGATACAGGTTGTTGTTTGTATTTCCTGGAAATCATTGACTTCATTTGGGAGATAAACAGTAAACAATGTCCCTAGTAATGACATGTTCCTTTTTATACCGGAACACACTGGCAGCAAATTTCATAATTTGGAGGAAAGGAAGGGGTGATATAAAGTTAAAAGTTCTCGATTTACAGTTCCCTCAAATCTTAGTGATCATGTTGCTAAGGCATTATCTTAAACACAGATGACTCTCTTTTTCATTTTAAGATTATGCCTTATAAAGTAAAAGATCTATTCAAATGAATCATATTCAATCGACTTAACAGGTTTCATGTGCTGAGGAAAATAACAATCCAGCCAATTTGGGATTTTTATGCTTCAAGATTCCTATTTGCTGATTTATGAAAGCTCTGCAGTTATACTTGACCCCTAAAAACTTAAGAATTTCTTTTTCTGTAGACACCAACACAAGCTATACAATATGTGCATGGTCACAGACAAAATAATATTGCCATGACCTTTCTACTAAGATGGGGTAAAGATCATGGAAAGGGGGCAAGAGGGGAAGAAAGAACAGGCAGAAGCACATTGGAAACATCAGATATTCACCGCTGAGGAGCTGCTTCAAATAAGATTCCTAACACTTACCTATGCTGGGGTCAATTTTGATCATTGTAGTTGACGTCTAGAAATGGGGTTATGAATATAATTATCATGAAGCAGCAATTGGGCAATCACAACCTAATTAAGCCCACTGACTAGATTATCTTGTTTTCCCCTAATAATCACCTAACATTTAACACTTGCTAATTTCAGGACCTATGGGTGATGTTCATTCATTATTAACAAGCTTCAGCCACTGGTCAGAAAAAGAATGGGTGAGGTATTCTGAAACACTGAGTCAACCATGGGGCAGGGATGAATTTCAGGAACAGCTGACATCTGTTCTTCAACACCACTTCAGTTCTCAGGCCCGCAAAATTGCTAATTGGAGGCAAAGCCATGGGAGAAGATGGAATGAATGACAAAAACTTCCACACAAGTGGAAGGATACAATTCCATCTCCTTAAATCCGTGCTATTTTATGTGAACTATACAATGTACTTTTTAAATTATCATAGAATCTGTCTTTGAAAATGTGGTTTTCTTTTCAAGAGAATGAATGATTCCTTTGCCAGGCCTGCACACATGAACTTTCTACATTTACCTCCTTAGAACATATCCCAAGCTTCCTCTCCTATGGAGCCCCTCACGTTGAATGTGTTCGCAAATTCCCAATTCTCACTGTATCCACAAAGATATGTTGACCCAGTTCACCTTGTTTCCTGCAAAGCAGTTCCTGAGGGTAGTCTGGGTAGGTTTCCTCAAAGAATTAAAAGGAAAACTGAAGAAGCCCATTGAGAACTGGTCTTTGAGACAGGCTGCTCTCTGAGGGATTATCCTAGAATGCTAAGCACTACTGCCTAGGGTCACAGTTTATGCTGTCCGGGGCTGAATGGAGTTCCTATTCCTCAAATTAGAAATTCCACCCTGAGAACAACACGCTTCAGTTCTATTTTACTCTCTTTAACTATACAGTTCCATTGTTCAATTTATATGTTTTTTCTGAGCTTTTTTTTTTTCTATTTTAGTCCTTTATCTAAGAAAATAACGGTTTTTATAAATTGGGTAGATAATGATATGGATGAGAAGTAAAAATGGATGACTTTGTGGCCTTCTCTAGTACACTTTATAAACAGGACATGTGTTTATCCTTCTGCAAAGGTTTTGATTATGGGTCTGTCTGGGGACCAGAGATCAACCGAATAGATCCACAGCAAAGTTAAGATTTTATAAAACCACCACTAGTTTCTTCAGGGCTGAAGAGTCTACTTAGCAACTAATGTCCAACCACCGTTTGCAGAAAAGCTACGCTCCTGGATACCGTAGGGATATCTGGATCTGCTCTATCTCCCTTAGCACAGTGTGTCACTCCATTAGGGACATTTGTGCTCATCCATAAACTTCCTTACTACGTTGTAATGTTTCAGAGAGAGGCAAATAAAACCAAAGCACTCATCACATCTCCATGATCTAAACAGAGCACATGGTGATCACGAAAAGGGGTGGGGAGTACTAGTACCCACACTTTTAAGAGAATCTGCACCATGCCCCAAAATGACCATTGAAGAGTAGAACTAATTTTCAAACATCTGCGTAGCTGTTGAGAACACTTCTCAGGCTGATAGCAACCAGAGCCAACACAGGGCACTGAGTTTTCAAAAGCGGCCCTATGAAGAAAAGCTACAACACCTTTTCTGGCAAAAAAAAAAAAAAAAAAAAAAAAAAAAAAAAAGGTCATAAAGCACACCAAAAAGTAGGTGGCTCATTTTTTTCTGAGTCTGATATAATTTTAAAATGTTTGTTCCCTAAAGTGTCCCCTACATGGTCTCTTGCTTTTTTGCCCTATCATCTCCTCTATAATTCAGAAAAGGGCACTCTTCAGTTAAACACACTTCCTCAAGCTATTACAATAAGTCATATATCTCATATCAACCAATATATTATAATTAATTTTCCATTATTCTCAGATTTCCTTCCAGAACTCCAAGGATATACTCCTGACATAAGCAACTGGAAGAGATAAACCATCAAGAACATAAGCTATTAGCAGATGAAGTAATAACCAAGGTTGGATCCCATCAGTTGAGAGCCAGGCCTCTGGAGGCAGTCCACCATTCATGTGAATCCTGGCTCCCCTACTTTGCAGCCTCATGACTTTGGCTAAATTACTTTACCTCTCTAAACCTCAGTTTCCTGTACCCTATGAACAGTCCCTGGTTCATATTAAATGTTAGAAAAAAATAAAAACCATTGTCCAGTATTAACTGTGAGTCGGTCCAGGAGGGAAGACAACATTTTTTAAGGTCCTATGTGGTATTCCCACTCTGTAGAGTTGGCAGATTTTTTTGATGAAGCAATCATATTTATTTTCTATTGTTCTTACCCAATATTAGAACAGACAATATTCAATTGACAGCACAAAGGGGAGAAGTTCTTGCAGCTGAACTCTGATATTCAAATTAAAATGGTCTCTTCTGAGGACGGCACGGTGGCTCACACCTGTAACCTAGCACTTTGGAAGGCTGAAGCAGGTAAGGATTGCCTGAGCTTAGGAGTTCGAGACCAGCCTGGGCAACACGATAAAACCCCATCTCTATTAAAATACAAAAAATTAGCTGCGCATGGTGGCTTGTGCCTGCAGTCCCAGCTACTTGGGAGGCTGAGTCAGGAGAATTGCTTGAACCTGGGCGGTGGCGGTTGCAGTAAGTCGAGATCGTGCCACTACACTCCAGTGACAGTGCAAGACTGGGTGACAGAGCAAGACTGTCTCCAAAAAAAAGAAAAAGAAAGAAAATGGTCTCTTCTACAAAGAATCCCTTCCCACTTATTGTTATTAAATACTAATTAGTCTTCAAAGAAGACTAAGATAGAAAACACTGAAGAGAAAAGATTCTGGGTGATAAGTACTTGTAGCTGGTATCTATCTTTGGTCATCTTCAGCTATAACCCAGCATTCAAATTGTACCCCAAACGAAGGACCCCTCCAACAGGCCCATGGCAATCTGGGTTGAATGGTGCTCAACTGCTGACTAATTAGTCATAACACAGAGGGATGATGTAATCAGGGATTAGAATGGCTAAACATTCTGGACCACAGTGGCCTTATTTTGGATTTTAAAATGTTGGGACCGGATGGACAGACCAGCCTGTGACGCTTGGCTCAAGCCAATGGCTGAATCCCAAACTGACGCCAAGTAGTAGTCCATTCCTTTCCCCTCTGAAAAGGCATGTCTTTGTTCTTCATTTCTTCTAACACCCATGGCGTAGGTAGAGAAGCTCTATGGATCACTTTAGAGAGGACTATCACATTTTCTGCCCATTAATAATGCAGCTATTTTCTGCTGTGCTCTATTCTCTACTTCGTTCATTTTCCAGGAAAATCTCCACCTAGGCCTACTTAACCAGTTCCCTTGAGTTTCCATCTGTCCTTTATCAGAAAGGCTGTAATTGTAACCCCAAAGTCACATAAATTGTCCTCCAAACCCAATTCTATTTTTTACAATAGGAACTGGCCAAAGAATGTGGATCTGAGCACTGGTCTTCATATTTCACACGTGTTAGGTACCAAATTACAAGGTCTTTTTCTACTTGCTATATTGCTTTCTTAAAAGCAATGTCTTACTTCTTCCCGTAGGCTCTTCCCAGTGGACAGACTTCTTCAATTTGGCTAGTCCATTATTTTCCTGTTTCTCTTCTTTTTTTCCTTCTCCCATCCAACCAGTCACTCCTTCCCAGCAAATTTCCACCATATAATTACAGTAATGCTTTAGCCTACTTTCCTGTTAGCTTTAACAACCTTGTCTATTTTCTACTTGTGCTGATGCTACTGTTTGCTTTTCTGACGGGCTAATCCATGTATCCTTTCAAGGCCTAACTTCCCTACCATGATAGCAGCTGGAGCTCTAATTCACAGGTGCCTTCCAAAGCTTTTCATTAGCAATAGAAATGAGATGGTTTAGAAACTCATTTCTTAATCTGCAGGTGAGTATTGGAACCTTTGTGCAGCAAACATCTTTCAAGTATCCCACATTGTGCCACTGCACAATTATTTTTGGAGTAATAAGGACAATGTTAAAGCACATTTGCAGTGTTAACGGGGAGAATTTTCCCTTAAAGGACATGGCTCCCATCCCCAGTGTCTGGCATTTCCCAGTAAAAGAGAGGCGCTCAGCTGACATGAGCAAAACCAAAGAATAATGGCATTACCTTCTTAAATCAGAACAGGAAAAAGAAGAATTCCAAAATCTGGAGGCCTTAGCGTGTGTTCTGGTTCAACTGCCCAGACGAGAACTTAGAGAGTAAGTTTGGCCTTCCCCAGCTGGGCTCTGTGGCAGCTAAGCCTCTCCACAAATCCTGGGCTTAATTACTTCTGACACAGTTGTCTCACCTGGGCCTACAGCTCCTTTTGCGCTCCAACCAAGCTGAATCCAAAGGTAATACTTTGCTTCCTCATCTTGGGCAAATGTTTAATTTCCTACTAAGTGATCCTAAAAACATTTTAATCAGGATCTATTGGTTCCTAGTAGAATTTTCTCCATCTTTCCTGGTGTGGTATTTGTTAAAATTTGTCTATGTGAAGGTCTAGCAAATAACTTCCTGAATTACACAGTTCTCATCTTCAAGTATTTATTTTTTGAACAAATAAGTACCTATCAAACTTCCTTTCACCCTAAAGAACAGGGTCTACTCTTTGAATAAGGTTGGGGGTAAGATGTGGACAGGCACAGCACAAGTATTTTATTAATATCCAGAAGCAACATGCAGTAAACTGAATAAGCAAACACATGAAAGCAAGGAAATCAATACCAAAATACCCATGACCTGGCACACAAAAAAAACCTTCTCTCCAAGAATAACTCAAGAAAAAATGTCTCCAGCTAGGAATTAGGCAAGAATGCTTTGAAGACACCAAGTAATCTGCTCACCAGAAGTAAAAGGCAATGCATTTGTAGGTGACAATACTAGCACCTCCTCACACCACACCACTCTATCCTTCTAAGCCACGAAAATAATTAACTTTGTGTTGGAATCACACACACATCCAAAGACTTTAAAAACCCTCTATGTGCTTCAGCTGATGAAGATAGGAGGACTTAGAAAAACGATAAATTTTATGATAGCATTTCCAAGCACAAAATGTACATCCAAATTCCTTCCAATGGATTTCCCTTTTATCAGTGTGTGCAGTTCTCCAAATACAAAGTTCAAGGGGGAAAAAAAATCCAAAAGAGCTTCCTAGCATAATGCAAATACAATCTAAATTCATAAAAACCCATTTTCCCACATTTGGAAACTTCTCCTGGGTCTTATAAATCCAAGAGACAGTTCAACTTACAATTATCTTCTCTCCAATGCCCCCCCAACCCAAACTTTTTTCTTCTTCCTTTAGTACTGGCATGCAAACCATGCTGTTTTAACTTCTTTCCTGTTCTCCCAGTTCTTCTGGAACATTTTATTTTCGACAGTCAACTCATTTGGAGGAGTGCCACACTGAGGTTCAACTGTTTACAGCGTTAACTGTGTTTCTGCCAGAAGTCCACATCCAGCACTACCTTCTCCAGACTGCCTTCTGAATTAAAAATTGATGCATTCGTTTGGAAGGAGCTTAGGAAATGTGGAAACTTCCAAACATCACTCTTCTTCTCTACAAAATCACTTTTGCTCATCCAAGAAGACAGAAGTGGAAACCCATTGCACCTTTCCTTTCAGGACTGTCCCATTGCCCATGGTTAAATGTTGTTTGTGTTGTTAAAAGTCACTTTAAGGATGATTTCATGTATAGTGGGAAAATGGGAAAAGGTTAGCCATTGGTCTGCAAGAGAGTTGGGCTCCAAGAAGATACACGGAGGGCACATTTTGAATGAGTAAGAATATTGGAAAACCACCAGTAATTGTTTCAGACTGGATTTCACCCTCTCAGCCATTCATCAGTATTACAAAATGGCATCTCTGAAAGGAGCCAATTTAAATCTGCACCACGTTGCAAAATAGATCCTCAGAGTCCAATTGTGGGCACTATTGTAAGTTGCAATAGACTCACACAAACTTCCAAAGAAGGGCATTTGAAAAGGGCTCCCAAGCCCTTGGATGATGGAATGAGAGAAGAGAGCAGCAAAAATGAAAAGAAAAGTACAGCTGCAAACTCAGAAGCTAACACTTTACTGAATGTCACATGAACAAAATTGGTCTCTGGATCTATGAATGAAACCACGCTCAACCCTGGGCTCCCCAACATGTTAAATCCAACTAAGAAAAGTTCATACTCCTGCCCACTAGTGTATGAGCACAGAGTTTCTCAGAAAGCCGTGGGCCCTGGAGAAGAGAGCGGCTATTTCACAACCCTCAACAATCAAATGCAATGGGGTAGTGGAAAGGGCACTAGGCTGGAGTCGGCCGACCTGAGTTCTAGGCCTGGCTTGGTTACAACTGAACTTTCTGACCTTGTGCAATTCACTTCATGTCTTTGTGCCAGTTTCCTCCTCAGTATAATGCAAGTGGAGGGAGGAGACTTAAACTAAATGATCTAGGGCCTAAAACAACTAGCTTCCAAATTGGAAGTTCTGCCTGGTGAATATTAAATACCCAATAGTCCTTACTTATAGTGTACATATTTGTCACTTTTAAAATAATTTTATGTTAATTTCTACGTGAGAAATAATATTTTTGCTCCTTATCCCGAAACTTCAGTTTTCACTCCCTACTCCCTAGAGTTGTTCCACATAACAGTAAGTGCCTCTTTTCCTTTCTTTCTTATTTTTTTAAGCAACCTTCCCCAAACTAAGACTTGTGCTATTAAAAGAGCTTAGAACTTCCCATTTCCTTGCTAGGGCTAAAATTAAACTGTCCATTCCTTAGGGCCCAACATAACATCTGCCAGATGTCTTGGCATATCACACAAGGACAGGAATTTTCTTCTAGCATTATCTACTCTCCTCTCTGTTTTCTCATAATCAATTAATAGGTCACCAATACCCAGCTAATGTCTCTCTCAAAGCCATCATACTCCATAACCATGTGAAACTCACAAGATACTTGCTTTTACATACACTCACACACACTGACTTTTTTTTTTTCAGTTCACTGGATTTTAGCTTTGAGTCAAGGAAATATTCTCCCTTTACTTCTGTTGAATATACCAACCCCCCCAGTCATACGTTCGTATCAGATCCTTAGTAGTAAGAGTCCATTATGTATCTCCTAATTGTGACTGCAGCATTATGAAACAGCATCTCTGTTCTCCAATTATCAGTTCAGAATAGCTGATACAGTTTTGTCAATTTCATGATGTAGTGAAGTGTAAGTCTGAAAAAGGCACATACCATAAAGAAGATAAGTAAGGTTACCTTAACCAAGAAATCGCAACATCAAGGAATAATTTAAGACAGAGTAGACCCTATTAAACTCCATCACACAGAAAAAAGGACTCTTTCCCATTGCAACTTTACCATTCCTTTCTTTCAGGAAAACCGACCACAAGTACTCTAAAGTCCATTAGTAGAGTTGGATTTTTTTTCTTCTGCTGTCTTCCGGAAGACTCATTAGAAAGAGTAGATAAGTTTTGTTTTTTTTTTTCTCTAAAAGTTGTCTCCAACTCCAAAGAGTAAGGGGGAAAAACAATTCCTCGGGGAATGTGGTCAATGAATTAGACTGACATAAATCCAATATGAGAAATATTATGGAATGTGAGAATACAACAAGAATTTTTCTTATGGCAGTGTGCATCATAGCTCGCAAATATTTCTCCATGATTTCTCCTTGTGATATATTAGAGCCATGGCAAAAATTTGCATAATAAGCCACATGAACTTGTTTCATAAACAAAATCATCTTTGAGCTTTGACATTAAATGAAAATGTCTGATTTAATACTTTTTATTTCTCTCATAATGGTTTATTCAAAATACTTGTCTTAATTCAAATGGTTATGTCTAGAAAAACTCAAAAAACTATGTCCTTAAATATTATGGTGTTTGCCATGTTGGTGAAGGGCATCAGAGATGGATGTGTCTTAGATAACCAGTTAGAATGCACTCCCAAATTCCAAGATGCCTCTTAAATACCTATTTTTCCCTTCCAGAAAAGTTCAACTCTAAGACCCCAAAACATTTGCTTGCAAAGTAAAAAATGTGGAGAGTCAAACAGCTAGATGACAACCAGTCAGATTTTTCCCCCCTGCTGAAATAAGCAAATGAACCAATTGTCCTGCTATCAATAACAATAAAAAAAGGTATCATGAAAGTTTGTTTCAAGATCAATATATAATGTACTTATGTTTACAGAAACATACATGGTTAATTAGATGTAAAATTATCTGGTAATTACTTTTCCAAATAACTCTTTATCCACTGCATCTGAACTTCCCAGTTTGGACACCCAGTTTGGTGCATCCATTTATGCATTAGCAAATTTAAATATAATATTGGTGAAATTTCACTTAAGAGCAAAAGTAATGGGATCAAAAGATTACATTAAAAAATGAATAATGAAAGTTATGATTCCAAGTAGGATTTTTTTAAAGTGCCCTTGGAGGGGCCTAGGTTTTTCATAAAGGAGCAGAGATCTAACAGAAGTATTTTTAAATGAGCATACACATCAACTGAAACCATACATTTCTGTCTGCACAAACATGGTTTTACTTCATTGACCATGGACAATTATCAGCTAAAGAACCATGTATTTCCCCTCTCCTTTCACACCCCTCAGAAGAACAATAACCCTCAATTAATGACACAACAGTTTGGTTTGAAAAATGTGATGTTGTCATATACAGCACTGTGCATTTACTGAGTGACAGTGCTACCAGCTACTCAACAGAATATAATTACATCTGGAATCTAAAACCACTTCAATATGCACAAAAATACTGTAGACATAAGGAACTTTACACATAAAAATCTGACACATAATGAGAAAGCAAAGCAAGAAAAATGCTGTTATAAGTTGCTCACCAATGTGTTCCTTATTTCTGTTGAAGCTGGTACCTTTCTATATTTCTTCTTAGTTGAAAGCAAGGTCCAGTTAGCCTCCTTAGAGTATATTAATTGTTTCTGAATCTCCTCCAAGTTTTCATTCCACCGTGGAGCCCTCCTCACCTATCTTCAACAGTTCATCTAAAATTCTTCCAACATCTTCCCTCATCCTCAAGATGGCTACCTCACCTAATGGAAAAGCAACATCTTCATGGTTGGCTTTTATAAATTCCTGAAGCATTTCGGGATTTAGTTCTTCGTTTGGGTCAATTATGTACATTCTCTAGAACTAATATGTGAAGAGCTCCCATCACTGCGTGGACAAGGGTAGGACTGGGTCCTTTTTTCAAATTATCCTCACAAAATGTCTTCCTATGTGTTTAATAAATTCCTCCCAATTAAAAAGGTGAAGATACCTGGACATAAGGTTTTCTCAACTGACATTGTGTTTTTCAAATTTGTTTCCATAGTGACATTGTTAAGAAGACATACTGGTATTTCTGAAGACTTAGAGTACTTCAGAACACAGAACAAAATAGCCGAAGGAAAGGGAAAGGGGGAAACAAAGAAACGAAGAGAAGGCCTAACATACAAATGGAACGACCTGAAGAGAAATGGAGAACCTGGAGAAACTGGTGTTAGTCAGTCTTAGAGTTCCTCTGAGATCTTGCAGGATTATTCTTATTATTTTTAATATTTGCAGAAATCAACCCAAATCAGACAATAAAGTCTTGCAATGCATCAAAACATGGTGATAACCAAGCCCTAGAACTCAAAAAAATCTCAGCTTAGGGCCATCACCATCTTCACAAGGAGGAAATCACATTTCCTGGTGACTTTCAGGAGACCTGGAGCAGTTTAAAGTTGTGTGAAGACCTCAGTGGAAATGTTTTAAGGTTTTGCCTTGCCTTTCCTGAAGGAGGTCAAAACCCTTCAGGTCCACTCAAAAGGAGAAAAAAAATTCCAAAAGTTTACTTTAAAATGGAAACAAACGCCTCAATAACTTGTGAAAGCACTCCTTTGGTGGAGAAAAATCTGAGGAACCCTTAAAAGCCCTCATTTCCTTGCATAATGAATAGATAGTGAGGAACCACCACAAGGTTTCCCTCTGGAAAGAGAGAAGGAGTAGGCAAGCAAGCCTCCTCCTCCTCCAGCCATCACCAACAGAGCTTCAAAATGGAGACATCCATAATTTTATAAACACTTCTCATCTCAGCTTTGTCTCCTGGAAACCCGCTCTCCTCCATTTTCTGGTGGAGTTACAACATGACACGGCTTACCTGACTCAGTTCCCAGCTCTTAACCAAACTAGTCACTTCCTCCAAAAACCTGCAAGCAACCTCCAGAAACAAAACCAAAGCAAACCAAACAGCCAACACAGACACTCAGACACAGCCCCCGGGAGCCCTGGGAGAAAGCCCCAACTGGTTGGTCTTTCCCCATCCCAGACGCGTGCTTAAAAATGAAACTTTTTTTTTTCTTGCTTGGGGAGGAATATAAAAGGAACTCCAGGCAGCCTCCCTCCCTCCCTCTCTGTAGGTTAGAAGCTACAATGAAAAGAAAATGAGGGTTCCTTCAGGAATGGTGAACAGCCTGGAGAATGAACGTGAGAAGGAGCTTTGTGTTTTGGAGTCTGGACTGGAACCAAAGCAGACAGCTTGCAAATGGAGGACAGAGAGATAAAGAAAGGGAAAGAGGGGCTGCTCCAATGGGGGGCGGCTGCGGCTTCCCCTCGTGCCTGGAAGGAGGGCAGACCCCTGGGAACTGCACCAGGAGTGAGACGCCCCCCCCCAGGCCCCTGCCTTCCTTTCTCCCTTCCTCAGGAGAGCCAAGCGTGTGTAATGGCTTCTCGTCTCCAGAAACCGTTGTCCTCCTCCACCAGACGCTTCTGAACCTCCAGCCTGGAGACAGCTCCTCAGCCGCTCCTGAACCTGCGCCCCCCACCCGGCCGGTGCCCCCCGCTCCTCGCCTCTCTGTTCACCAGCAGCACCGGCACCAGCAGCTGCAGCAGCCACCCCCCGACACATCCCGACCCCGCATCCCAACTTCGGGGAGAGAGAGAGAGAGAGCGAGCGAGAGAGAGAGCGAGAGAGAGCCAAATACCTGAGGAAGAGGGGGGGTGCCAATCCGCACGGCTTTGCCATCGGGCGGGGGACAGGCAGACAGAGGGGGGAAAGGAAGGAGAGGGACAGAGAAAGAAAGAGGTCAACCCGCTCAGGTCGGGGCCGCTCGCTCGGAGCTCTCCCTCCTCTGACCCTCGCTTGCTCCCTCTGGCTCTCGGCTCAGGTCTCCGGCCTCCCGCCCTCCGCCCCCCTCTCTGTCCCTACTCCTGTCCCCACACTCGGAGCATCCGTCCTAAGCCTCCAGCTCTCTTCTCACTCATCTTTCATTTTCTCTTCTCTTCATAGAACTACACGAAATTAATTAAGCCACCGCGCTCACTCCCCCCAGCAGAAGGAGCAGCCAGCAGGAAAAGCACAACCACCTCTACTGCCACCACTACCACCTTCTCCTCCTCTTCCTCCTCCTCTTCCTCCCTCGCTTCTCCTCCTCCTCTTCCTCCTCCCCCTCCTGCTCTCCCTCCTCCCCCTCCTCCTCTTCTCTCTCGCTTCTTCTCCTCTTCCAACAGCCAGTCCATGCAGGGTACTTCCTCTCCTCCCCGCTCCTCCAACCCTCCTTGGCCGAATGAATGAGCGCGTTTGTGCCTCCACCACCCCGCGCTCTCTTCCCCGGAGCACTCGGACCACCCCGAGGTGGTTGTTAATTGCAGTAACTTACAGAAGAAGCGTCCCGGCGCCGGGAGGTGCTTCGGGTTCTCCAGCCCCACCGCCTCCTTATCCTCTTTCTCTTTCTCCTCTTCCTGCTCGGGTTATTGTTGTGGAAGTTGTTTGGGAGTCTCATGTGCTTCTGCCGGGTCTCAGCAATGGAGGATCGCCATCTTCCCTGCCTTCCTCGGCTCCTCAGACTCGCTGCAGCTGCAGATGACCTGAGATATCCGTCTCTCTCCCTCTCCCTCTCTCTCCCTCCCTCCCTCTCCCTCTCACTCTCTCTCTCCCCTCTCTCCTCTTCTCTCTCCTCTCCTCCCTCTCCCTCGCGCGCTCTCTCTCTCTCCCTCCCTCTGTGTCTCTCTCTGAATAATGAGCAACCAGGGGGAGAGAGAAAGCAAGACAGAAAGAGAGAAGGAAGACAATCTTCTCCTGCCACACAAAACGCCGGAGCACCAGGGGGTGCGCGAAGCCTTTCTAATAACAACAACAACGTGCAGGAGAGAGGAAGAAAAAAAAAGAAAGAAAGAAAGAAATGAGGAAAAAGGCTAGGGGAAAAAAGAGGAAGAATTATCCAAGAGCTCGAGAAGAGCAGAAGGAGAAGCTGGAGGAGATGCTGAGGCTGCTGCTGCTGTCCCCCATCCCCCCTGCTGAACCCCAGAAGGAGGCAAGGTGGTTGCAAAGTTAAGGCTGGGACATTGTCTTTGTCACTCAGAGCCAGGCCAGTGAGATGCAAGAGGAGGAGGTGGCGGCGGCAGAGGAGGAGGAGGTGGTGGTGGAGGAGGGGGAGGAAGAGGAGGAGAAGGAGGCAAAGGAGAAGGAGAAGGGGAAGAGGGAGATGAGATGAATAAAGACCTGCGGAGAAGGCGGTGCGAGGAGCGCGGCCGCCGGGCCGAGGCGTGCGCGCTCGCGTCCCGGTGGCGACCGGCAGCCCTGGCCCGCAGAGGAAGCCCCCGGTGAGGACCCTGCCCGGCAGCTCATAGCGCTCCCACCGTCAGCTCTGCCCGAGGCGCCGAGCCCGGGCCCCAGAGGGTCCCTTACTTTCATCCATCTAGAGGCCAACCTTTGCAAAGAACATACATGGGGAACTGGAGGTTGCAAGTCTAAACCCAGATCAACCACGTGGGGCTTTTTAATCCCTTTCCAGCTTGCGGTGTGAGTATTTCCAGTGAAAAGCTCAAATTGTCCATTACTGGCACGTATTTTGAAGTCTTCTCTCCTGAAATAAAGGCTCATTGTGCGTTTTATTTCTTTTCTGATATGGAAGGTGGGGGGTGGAGGAGGAAAAGAGCCCATCATTCCTAGCTTCGGAACCACCACTTTCTTTTCCTAACTTGTGAAATGTTTTGACTGCGCACCAGAAGAAAAAAAGAAAGCCTGCTTAAATAACTTTACACCCTCCAGCCCCGCGTTGTTTGCACTTTCTGGCTGATCATCTAAAGGCTCGGAAAGTAACAATCAGCGCTCCTAATGATAAGGTGTCATGGTGTTGAAGACACGCGAGCCAAGATGAAGCTTTCACACCTTGAATTTTTATTTAGTGTAATTTCCTCCGTATCATTCAGAACTATTTCTTTTGCAAAGGAGTGGTTCCCCCTCCACCACCAGGTCGAAAGTGTCCTAAGGCTTTAATTGGANGAGGATTGCCTGGGCCCAGAAGGTCAAGGCTGCAGCAAGTTCTGACTGTGCCACTGCACTCCAGCCTGGGCAACAGAGCAAGACCGCTCTCACACAAACAAGCAAACAATCAAAGACACAGATGTCACCAAATCAACAACTGACAGATAATTATTGTCCTAGTAGGAAAACGAAGAGAGGCCAGGCACGGTGGCTCACGCCTGTAATCCCAGCACTCTGAGAGGCTGAGGCAGGCGGATCACTTGAGGTCAGGAGTTCAAAACCAGCCTGGTGAAGATGGTGAAACCCTGTCTTTATTACAAATACAAAATTAGCCAGGAGTGGTGGTAGGCACCTGTAATCCCAGCTACTCAGGAGGCTGAGGCAGGAGAATCACTTGAACCTAAGAGGCTGAGGTCGCAGTGAGCTGAGATCGTGCCTCTGCACTCCAGCCTGGGCCGCAGAGGGAGCTACAGTATCAAAAAAAAAAAAAAAAATCAATGCAGCAAGTCAGGAGCAATTGAAGTTCAAGGGCATGGGCTGATTGTACCATTTCTACTTCTCGGATCTTGGAGTTGGACATCAACAGCCTCAGGAGAGAGAAACGCGCAGCGCGCGGGGCAGAGACCTTAATTAAAGTTTCTTTTGTCCGCGTCTGAATTGGGGGATGTTGCTGGATTCCTTTGCATTGAGGAGCGCGCATCCGGTGAAGGCGCGGTGTTAAGGATCCTGGGCAAGACTGTCCTCTTTAAATACTCGCCCTTTCTCCTCCTTCCCCCCAAGCAACAGTCCGAGAAGATATATACCTATAAATCCATACAATAAAGGAGGAGGAGACGCGCGCGGAGTTGGTTCCCATCCTATAGCGGGGCTTCATAAACAGATCTAAATCCTCATTTTCCAGGATTTTCCCGACCCTATATTCCTGAGCAGAATCTCTCACCCCGAGGCATGATTTCACCCACTTCCAGTCAACACTTCCTGCCCTTTTCTCCTCCCACTCACATTGAAAAGCTCGGGATCCCTAAAAGGGTGTTGATGGCGGGGGTGATAAATAAATAAATAAAAGACACTCTACGCGTGCGGTGGAGAAGAAAGGAGGGGGAGGGAGAGGAAAGGCGAGGAGAGGGAAGAGAAGTAAAGAGAGGAGAACAAGGCGCAGAAAGGACAGAGGCGAAAGGGGAACGGGAGTCACCGAGAAGAGAAAGAAGAAAGGAGAGGAGGAGGACGCTGAGGCTGTTCCGGACTGAAATGATCCCGGCTTTGTGCGGCTTTCGGAGGACTCCCCCTTCCGAGTGCCCGGAGGGACCTAGGGAAGTCCTCCTGCCCCGAGCTCCTCCCCACCGAGACCCAGGGGGTGTCTGAGCACTGGCCGCCGCCACCCCATAAATTCCTTGTGGCAAACGGAGGAAGCGCGCCAGGTCTCCGCCGTCCCTCCACTGTCCCGGCTGATAATTTACCTCTTTGTCTTTAATAAAAGCTGACTTTTCTGTCAAGCTCTGCACCGGGAAAATAACAATCGTATTTCAGGTTGAAAGCTCCTATTACTGCTGGGTTTTGGAGGCTGCGATAAAATCTTCATCGACGTGAAGGTACCTTCTGGGTTGGCTTGGGTCGTAAGTCCTAAGATGGGGGCCGTCCTTCCCTGGGGGCAGGGACGTAGGGAACCAGGCGGGTGGGGAGGGAGGAAGGAGCGACGAGGTCAGAGGAAACCTTGGGTTTCCAAGGCTCCTGGGGCACCAAAGGGCTTCCCGCAGTCGGGGAATTGAGCCCTGGGGAGGAGCCTTTTGCGAGAACGTGAGCGCGCCCCAACACGCCTCAGACCTCGTAAACCCACTTGGCAAAGACCAGGGAAGCGGCTGGCGCACCGACTGCGGTGAACTCAAGAAATTAACCTGTGCTGCAATTAAACGGGCTGCCGCCCTTTCACACTCACCTCGAGCGACCGAGATAGAGAGAGCTCCCGAACCGGCCGCGGGGGGACCTGGCTCCACCCTCCCGTCCCAGGAGAAGAGGACAAAAAGGGGAGATGGACTTGGAGGTGGCCCCGCCCTTCACAACGCTCCAATCCTTGGAAACCAAACCTCCTCTCCAAGCCTCCACGTCTAGAAGGGACAAAGACAGCGAAGAGATCCAGAAACCGACGGGGGAGATGGTGGCTTTCAGGCTTCTGGTGTGGGTGCATGGGGGAAAGGTACAATGGTTAAGTTTCCATCCCAAATACGGCACCACACGATGGTCTTTAGAAGACACACTCGATCTTTGGTTTAGAAGCAAATTGACTTACTGAAGCTGTGAAGCGAACTATCGCAAAACTCTCTTGCTTTTGAATGTGGGGCGATACGAATTCAATTAATGATGCCATACACATCATCTTTTCGACTTTTTAGAAGTCACAAACGCTTTAACTCCCCAATGAAAATAATTGAAAGAGGTTAAACATAAAGGGAATGGGCTTTTCTTTTTTCTTGTTTTATTTGGGGCAATTTTCAAATGATTAAAAAAAAACTGTATAAAACCTGGGTCAGTCAAGGAAAGCGCTGTGGCCGAAGGTTTTCGTGAAAACCTTAGTAAGCTTGGCATTTAAGTAACAGTAATTATGCTTTGCCATTAGCAGACCATTAAGATAAACAGGAGAAAGTTCACACCTCCTGCTATTTCGTTCCCTAAGAATATTCACAAAGATAATACCAGGCTAGTTGGTAGGTTATCTTCTCCATTAGGAGGGTTAATGTTTAAATTTGTTAATGAAAATACAAAAAACTTGGTTTCTTACACAGCCAACAATGTGAGGGAAGTCTCATGGGGACATCCTGACTCCTTGAAATTTACCTTTTGTTACTTTATCCTGTGGCATTATCCCCTGGAGTCATATGGGGTTTCAAGACTATTAATGTTGCAGGGAATGTGAATATGTTAGAAGTCTGGACTTTCTTCTCCCTTATCATGGGTGACTGGCATACACACTCCTCATAAAGAGAAATTATGGCTCATCAAGAGTGACTTTATCAGCATTAATAGAATAATAAATCTTGCACTTTTAGTTCAAGAAACAGTGAAGTCATAATCAGAATGACCAATGCAAATATGATCCATTCACTTGCCCAACTCTCAACAGGATACAGATAGTCTATAAATCATTTTAGTTTTTAAAACCTTAAAAAAGGAAGGCACCCAAATCTCTCAAAGGAAAGTGTTTATGGGGGGAAAAGGGACTTCTAGCAAACCTGCAGGAAGAGATCATGGAAAAACGAACAGTCGGTCCAGAAGCTGAATTAGATAGAATTTCCACCAAAGCAAGAATGGATAGATGTTCTAATGTCGTTGTTTCATTATTTATGTTCTATCATTTAAAAAGAGAAAAGTCTTCCTGCTTCCTGAAAGCTATAAAAAAAAAAATCCAGTTGATAGCCCCATTTTCTAAATTCCAGCTGGAAAACTGTTCGAGTTGATGATTTTAGCAAAAGGAAGAGTAGGTGAATACAATGTGGCTTTTTAACCACATTTTACACATCTTTTAACTTGGTGGTATTTCCCTATGTAAAACTTCCTTTCTATGCAATGCAATGTAATCTTTTTACTAATTGAGTTTGTGATTTTTTAATGAGTTATCTATTTTGAGATCTTTACTCTTGTTGGAAATTACTCAGTCTTCAAAAAATTTTTCTCAAAACTTCAGACTGGATAATTGTGGACGCTCCAAATATCAAAAAAGTGAAGTCACTAGCACACCTTTCTAATCTCTTCCAGAAAAATCAATATATTGTCATAAACCCATATTTAAACATATATAACTAGGTAACCCGTGTCCATGCCTAGGGAAAAGTGACTAACAGAAGACAAAGGGGGATGATTCATGATTCTGAACAGCTCTCAAAGGAAGAGACATTGCAATAACTTACATTAAACTTACTCCATGTGAATCTTTGTATATATGCCTTTGGATATCAAAGATATTTCGATAGTGATATTCTAAAATTCAAAAGAAAGTCTTTCTTCCATAGGTAGTAGTTAAATTTACAGTTCTATCAAACTAGTTATTGTAATATGTAATGTGTAATTTCATTCGATCATTGAGTGTTTAGCATCTGTATTATGCCATTCTCAGAACTGAGTACTAGGGATACAAAGATGAATAACTGAAATGAGTCAAATTTTTGATGCATGATCTACTTCATGAACCACTAGCTTCAATATCACATTACTTGGATATAAAACTTCAGATTTTTTACTCAAAAGCAATACCAGGATTTGGCCTAAGATGAAACTATAATTAATTTGAATATTTCTGTTCTCACAATGAAGTTATTAAGGAGTAATATTTTGTCAAAATTTTTGGAGTTCATTGTAAAGCCAATGTGTTGGCTTAACTCACAATTTAACATGAAATTCTTCCTCAAAGAGATGTTTTATTTTATTTTATTTGATGGAGTCTCACTCTGTTGCCCAAGTTGGAGTGCAGTGGTGCTATCTCGGCTCAAGGTAACCTCCACCTCCCAGGTTAAAGAATTCTTCTGCCTCAGCCTCCCAAGTAGCTGGGACTACAGGCATGCACCACCACACCCAGCTAGTTTTTGTATTTTTAGTAGAGACGGAGTTTCGCTATGTTGGCCAAGATAGTCCCAAACTCCCAACCTCAAGTGATCTGTCCACGTCAGCCTCCCAAAGTGCTAGGATTACAGGTGTGAGCCACCCGGCCTAGTCAACTTCTTAAAAAGGCAAAATAACAACCTTAGATCAACTAGGGTTAGATTAACCAAATTCTGAGGACAAGACTCAAGTGAAAGATTGCCCATTTGTTGAAGCATTGCTTCCAGTAGAAAGACTAGCATTTCTGGGTTCATACTATTTGTTCTCTATCTGAAGCTTAGAGAAAGGAAGTGACTTATTCAGGAACACACAGCTGGTAAGGAGCAGTCAGCCCTAGAATCAACACTTCAATGGTAGTTTCTCCAAAGTTACCGTTCTCATATCACATTCAAGATTTCTTCTTATTCTTTTCCTTTTTTGCGGGGGGGAGGGGATATATTTTCATGTAACTTGGTCCTGTTATTTAATTAATATACATTTTTAAATGTCAACTTTAAAATGTTTTTAACTTCATCATAAGCAATAATATTCACAAATCACAGGTCTGATGGGCCATTTATAAATTTTCAATGCATATCAAAATACATATACTATTATCAAAATTGAAAGAAAGATTTTTGCATTAAAAAATGTCTGATAGTGTACTTGCTAAATGGTATGCTAATGGTAAGGAGTGAGAGAGATGGGGAGGAAAGTGTTGTTACAATTTGTGTGTGTGTGTACAAACGTGAATCACTTTTGTAATTTAAAACATTTTTAAGAAAAAGATTATGTGGCATAGTAGTGGCTAGCATATCTCCAAATTAAGTCATCTCTTTGTATATTCTTACTAGGAAGTAAAATTGGCACAAATCTTTTCAGAGCAATTTAACAATATACATTTAAAGTCTTAAAATGTTCACACTTTTGTGCCCTTAATTTCTATGCTTAGAATCTACCCTAAACAGAAATGAAAAAAATATATATATATAAAAGAAATGCTAAAATAATCAAATATAAGTGATTAAGATAAGAGGAATAGTTACGTAGATAATAATCTATTCCCATTATGACATATTAAGTAGCTTTATTGTTTGAGAATTTGTGCTTAAATAGAAAAATGGTCCAATATTAGGTAAAAGACCTGGATACAAAATTATGATCATGAATTACTTTTTTTCAAATTGTATACCCCAAAAATCACCTTGAATGGAAATATACCAGCATGTCAACAGTAAATTGACTTCTCATTATAAAAAATTTAGAAAATTTAGAACATATAGATAAGCTATATAAGTTATATAGTTATATAATGATGCATATATATATATATAAGCTATGGAGTCAGCTGCTTTGTTTGGACTGAATTATCAATTATCTTTTAAGTATTTAAAACATTTTAAGTTAAGTGATAGAACCTACTTTTATATGTCTGGTAATTGTAAATGTGTCTCAAGGAACATATTAATACTGCTAATGAAATAGTGGTAATCTTTTCACAGATATTTTTCCCTTCACAGATAATATAGGAAGAAAGTTTGAGTGGGCATTTTAAATATATTTTATATAGAAAAGAAAATTTAGGACCAAAGAGATTGAATGATTTAACCTAAGGTCATCCAACACTGATGGTATAAAGACTAAAATCCAAGTCTCCTAATTCCTACTGTTACATTTTGAAATCTGTCATGCCACTACAGTTCAAAAATATTACCAAATATTAGCAAAAGAAAATTACTAATGGCCAGTATGAAAAAAGTTCAACATAGCATTTATATTGTATTCATTATCGTAAGTAATCTAGATTTAAAGTATATCAGAAAAGGTATATAGATTATATGCAAATATTATGCCATATTGTATAAGAGACTTGAGCATCCATGGGGGTCCTGGAACTGATATCCTTTGGATACCAAAGGATGACTATATACTGAATGTTTGTGAGTGTGTGTGTATTTCCCAGTTGTTAAGAGCGTATATAATTCCCAGTTGTTGAGAATATGAAAAAATAGACCCTATAATTCTCTATTAGTGAGAATGGAACTATGAAAAGTTTTATTCTTTCCGGATATATTAAAAGTCTTTTATCCAGGAATTTAACTTTTGGAAATTGATTTAAAGAAATATTCATGACTGTCATCAAAATTTTATGTATAAGGAGATTCACTGTAGCATCAATACCTAACAGCAAGTGATCAAAGAAATTATATTCATTTATGTGGTAGAAAGTTGTATAGCTATCAAATTCTGTAGGAAATGTCAAATGACACTGAAATATTTACATGATTTTTTGATAACCAAAAAAACAGATTTCAAAACAATGTACATAGTAGTATCCCATATTTGTGTGTGTGTGTGTGTGTGTGTGTGTGTGTGTGTGTGTGTAGCTAGGCATTGAAAAATAATCAGACAAGTATAATCAAAATGTTAATAGTTTTTTCCAGGTAATGTCATTTTTTCTAGCAATGTAATTATGTATACATTATATATTTTTTTTCACTCTGGCTTTTCAGATTTTTAAGCTTTTCTACAATAAATATATCTCTTTTGCAATTAGGAAAAGTGTAGAGCTTGCAAATAAATTTTGCCAGCCCAAAATTTCTTCCATATCATAAGACTGGCCAAATCAAATGTTTTTCTAATGTATAATATTAATTCTGAAGTTTTTTAAATCATTATTTAAACACACACACACACCCCTTGAAATTCTTGGTGACATATCCATTTGATTTCCCAAACAGCCTTGACTCAGGGTTCAGGGCATCCAGTATGCAGTATGCTAGCACAAAGTTGACTTTGCATCTGCAAACTACCAGCCCGTGACCGCACCCTTGTAGATTTCATGTTATTTGCCCTTTCACCATAACATGAAATCTACACATACTCTCTTGTCCACTAGGGTGTGGTTTGATTTCTCCGGCACATTACTAATAACAGTGTTTCACAAAAGTTACTCATTGGTTATGTTTTTTAAAGTATCTAGAAGGCAGAACAGGTTTATTTTTAGTATCTTTCTGATGTTTATTCTGAAAATTTGCTCATTCCAAACAACAGGTTTTATGTGAACATTTATTGACTTAATATTTAGAACAAAGATGAAACCAAATCTAGCACTGAACACCTCCTCACTGGTTTCCACCTCCTGCTTTTGCTAGTGATGACCTTGGACAAGTGTCTTAATGACTCCACGCATCAGTTTCCACATCTGTTAAAGAGGAATAAATTAAATACTGATAGGATGCTATGAAGATTGAATAACATGTATATAAAGTATATGGGAGTCTGTATCTGTAAGCTGATATGCTCTAAATCCTTAAACCTTTACTGTGAGGCAGCATAGATGAAGCAAGAGCTCTAATTTTGGAATCAAGAGATGTGTCTAGTCTAGAAAATCAAAACCATAATATGTGCCCATGATCTTAGAAAAACAAGCCATTACTATTTAAATAAATAAAGCAACAACAATAATTTAAAAATTTAAAACCCTAAACATAATGAATGGTATCTAAATTCTGCTATTGCTGTTGATTTGCTGCTTATTAATTCATTTTGTCTTTTGCAAGAACTAATCAACCAGTTATGTGAGAGTAGAGCAAACGCTATTATTTTTAAGTGTAAGAGAAAAACCTAAAATCAAGGAAGGTTTGTTTGCTGATATCTCAAATACAAGAAACAGTTCAGTATGCTTAGAAAAATCAATGTTTTGTAGTAATTGTTATAATAATATAAATAAATAAACTACAGCAAATAGGAAACATTTTATTTCACTTCATTTTTTTCTATTAATTGCACAGACCACCACTGTTCCTTGGTCTAGCTTCTAGTCAGCAGCATTCTGCTGGAGCACAATTGGAAAACCACTGATCTATTCCAGATGAGAAAATCGTCTCAAGGAAAAGTGATTTGCCCAGGGTTACATACCAAGTTATTGAAGAAACTAAGATCCAGACTTACTCAATCCCTCTTCATGGCTATTTCCATTACATCCAATTTGCCTATCCTAGCAAAAGAGATTTCCTTGAGCTGGTATTGAACCAAAAGTTCAGTTATCTTCTTTCCTTCCTTTCTCACTCCTTCTTTAACTTTCTCCCTCTGTCCCTCTCTGGCTTTTTCCTCCCTCCATTCTTAACTTCCTTCCTAAGGTTTCTCAAAAATGAAAACCTGTACTTTATGTGACAATGATAATTAACTGCTTAGTCAATCAATAAATAATTTTTATGTTTTCTCGAGGCCGGGCGCGGTGGCTCAAGCCTGTAATCCCAGCACTTTGGGAGGCCGAGACGGGCGGATCACGAGGTCAGGAGATCGAGACCATCCTGGCTAACACGGTGAAACCCCGTCTCTACTAAAAACTACAAAAAACTAGCCGGGCGACATGGCGGTGCCTGTAGTCCCAGCTACCTGGGAGGCTGAGGCAGGAGAATGGCGTGAACCCGGGAGGCGGAGCTTGCAATAATCAAAGATCCGACCACAGCACTCCAGCCTGGGTGACAACGCAAGAGTCTCGTCTCAAAAAAAAAAAAAAAAAAAAAAAAATCAATAAAATAATAATAATTTTTATGTTTCTCTAAATTATTTGATGAACTTTCATTCATTTGAATTTCTTTTCTAATTTCAGAAATTAGTGGAATAGCTAATTTGTGTCTCTATATATCCCCCCCCCCCCCCCCCCCCCCCCCCCCCCCCCCCCCCCCCCCCCCTATATCCTTCTGTTCTTTGAGTATTTGGAGGTACTTTACCTTTTTTTTCATTTTCATTCTAAAATAATTTTTATAGGCTTAGATCAGGAATAAAAAAGACAAAAGAAGCATATGATTTTCACCTGGAAAATATAATTGTTTTATTTCACATATAAATATAAATGGAAAATATAGCACTATTCTGCATTATCAGGGATCATATTAAATAAAAAGTGTTTCTTCTGGTTCTTTTGCATTTACTCTCTAACATGGAACACTCACAAAGGAATTATTTCTATTATTCAAAAAGAAGGACAGTCAATGTTTTCATTTGCCGTATGATGAAACACAGAATTTGAAAGTAGTTGAGACTTTCTAAATGTTATAGACAAGAGATTATAGGATCATGTGGTAATCAAATTAACTTTGTGCATACTAGAATTGAGTGGTGAAGCAACTGACATGGAGAAAGAACAGCAATAGTGATCTTTATTACAGTTTCCCTTGACTATAGCCTGTAGCTAGCATCTGTCCCATTCACTTAGGAGATGGCAAAATGCAAGACAGCCCCAGCTAACTGTCACCTGAACAACTCAGGAATATAACCCCTCATCAGGCAGAGGGATGTAGTGTTTGTAAGAGATGGTGCACAGATTGTGTTTGGAGGCTGGGGAAAGCCCTCACGTACTACATCAGTAACAGGAATCTCAAACATCTGTAAATGATCCTCACAAAGCATTTCCACATACATTTCAAAAACTATTCTCACAACAACTTGCGACATGAAGATTATTTCCTCTGTTTTGTATTTGGAGAAACCAAGGCTCAAAGTGGTTCACTGACTTTCCCAAGATCGTTTAACTAGCACTGGGATTTGAACTCAGAACTTCTGATTCCAGGTAGCACCCACCACCTTTCCTCATTGTCAAGTATTAAACTCCTGATATAGCATGGTAATATGTCTTTTGCATTTATGCATGTATATGTATATATGTTTTTTTATTATGTAAGTAATATATATTATAGAAAATTTAGCAAACACAGAAAAGTCTGAAAGAAAGAAAAATATTTAGCCCTCAAACACAGAGGGAACTGTTACTCTTTCCTCTGTACTTCTCCCTTGTGATTTGACAGTTTATGTCCTTTGCTTGTTATTATTATTATTATTTTTTTTGAAACAGAATTTCACTCTTGTCGCCCATGCTGAAGTGCAATGGCGCGATCTTGGCTCACTGCATCCTCCGCCTCCCAGGTTCAAGCGATTCTCCTGGCTCAGATTCCTAAGTAGCTGGGGTTACAGGCGCCCACTACCAGGCCAGACTAATTTTTTTGTATTTTTAGTAGAGACAGGGTTTCACCACATTGGCCAGGCTGGTCTTGAACTCCTGACCTCAGGTGATCCTCCCTCCTTGGCCTCTCAAAGTGCTGGGATTACAGGCATGAGCCACCACGTCCGGCCCCCTTTGCTTTTTTTTTATTGGTATGATGTGTGAGTGTCACACTGACTTATGTTAATTTGTAGATTAAGAATTTTAGCCCCTTATGTAATAAAATATTTTTCTTAGTTTTAAATTTTGCTTTTAACTTAATAATGTTTTTTGATATATGGAAGTTGATTTTTGATATATGGAAGTTAAAGTTAAGTTCAAGTTTACCAATCATTTTCCTTACACTTTCTACCATGAGTATAATATTAGGAAAGCCTTCAGAAACCCCAGTAAAACAACTATTCATTAACTTGATTTTAATCAGTTTCAGGAATTTTATCTTCATATTTAACTTTACAATCTGTGTAGAATTTATTTCAACATATGATATGAGGTAGAGATCAAACATAGTTGCTTTCTAAATTATTAACTAATTGTCACAGCATCATTTAAAAAAACTTTTACACACTTAATTGAAATGTTATTTTATTACACACTAAAATTTGATTTATCGTAAGATATGTTTCTAGACTATCCATTTGTTTCCGTTTATCTGTTTGTCCACATTAGCAAGTGTGTGTCAGTTTTATTTTTATTTACTTTAAACTGAAAAAGATCACAATATTAAATATTGCTTAGATTTTATTAAATATTTGAGCAAAACTTCCATATATGTGCATATATATGTATGTATATATATATAAAAATTAACTTCTCAGTCTGAATTCTGTCAGCATGTACACAAGTTTAGCTCATGACCCAAAACAGTGGTGTTTACAAAATTGCAGATACATTAGTGGGTTACAAATCCATTTAAAGCTTTACGTGAGCTTTTTTCTTAATATACAGTTGGCCCTTGAAAAACTCAGGGGTTAGGAGCACCAAAACCCCACCACCCTGTCTCCTGCCACAGTCAAAAATTGGTAGATAACTTTTGACTCTCTGGAAGCTTAAGTACTAATAGCCTACTGTTGACTGGAAACCTTACCGGTAACAAACAGTTAACACATATTTTGTATGTTATATGTATAATATACTGTATTCTTACAATAAAGTAAGCTAGAGAAAATAAAATATTATTAAGAAAAAACCATAAGGAAGAGAGACTGTATTTACGATTTATTAAGTGGAAGTGAATCTTTGTAAAGCTCTTCATCCTCGTGTCTTTACATTCAGTAGGCTAAGGAGGAGGGGGAAGAGAAGTTGGTCTTGCTATCTCAGAGGTGGCATACGTGGACCAAAAGCTGTGTGTGAGTGGACCTGTGCAAACTCATGTTGTTCAAGAGTGAACTGCACTTAGATTCAGGATTCTGAGTTTAATATCTTATACTACTGACCACTGTTAGATATTGTTTCAGCTCACTGAGAAAGCAGTGGCTTTAAAACTCATGAAAGAAAAGAGGAACAAGAAAATTCAAGTAGTAAAAGAAAAGAAAAAAATAAACAAGATTATATAATAGAAAACATGACACAATGTCAGAAATAAGAATAAGATGTCAGAAATAAAACTATTTGGTTAATATGTTTATGTCCACTTTCAGAATAAATGTTAATAGATAATTTCTTATTTTCTTATGGAGATATAGAAACTCATACTGTTACACCCAATAGATAACCACAAACTTTAATCAGGTTTATTAAATGGGTTGTTTAATTCTATATATATTTTTCTTTTTTTTGTCTGGGAGTCACAGAATCTGTCAGTTTCTGAAGGAGATATGTGAAATAAGATAGTCTGAGAAATGGAAAATGCAAACAGCTCTTTAAATACATCATAAATAAAACTAAATGATAAAAAATGTTTGAAATAAAATAGACTAACCAGAAATCAGGTAAATATTATACAAAAGAAAGCAGAAAATATAATAATATCAGGCAAAATAAAATCCAAGGTAAAAAACACAAATGAAAAGGAAGGAAGTTTTAATTATTTATTTAATTTATTCCTCCTATCACAGAGGAATAATTATATAGCTTCTTAATATGTGAAGTGTAATGTGTTATATATAGAAGGAAAACTGACAAAACTACAATGATCATTGTAGATTTTTAACATGCCTCACCAAAAAATGACAAATTAAATGATCCTCAAATACAAAGTTATAGAGGAGTTGAATGATACATTCATTAAACTTGATTAAATGGAGGTATGTATAGAACTGTGTGTCTGATATTCTTTTCTGGTACGCTTGGAACATTTTTTTAAATGGCCAGTTATTTAGTCGCACATAAAAAGCTCTCCAAGTTCAATAAACATCCAAAATAGATCACAAACATAATGCAATAAAACTATAAACTTAAAGGACACAAAACACAAAATACTAAAAATCTTTTAAAAACCTCTTACAATAACCCTTAATTGGAAAGAATGCCAAGCCAAAATTGCAGCCTTTTAAGTAAAAACAACAGTGAGAATACTACTACATATCAAAACCTATGTGTTGTGACCCAGTTGTAGTCACGTAAAAATTAATATCCTTAACTTTATTATTTAGAAAATAGAAAATGTCGAAAATATACAACCACTTTCAAATAAAGGAGCTAAAATTACACACAAATTTTAAGTAGAAAGTATTGAGTTTTAGAAACAAAATTCTATGAAAATGAACAAGTAAACTTTATCAATTAAACTATCAACTGAAAATCAGGTAAGTCTGATGCTGAAAGAAGAAAACACAAATATATAACATTAAACTAAGAATATAGACATAACTACACAGGGGAGATTAAAAAGTTATGAGACTATTGTATCAATGAATTTAGAAATATTCGATAAAAAGAATAATTTTTTAAAAGTCCACCTAATGATGAAAATTGTCTTAAGAGGAAGAAGAAAAAAAAAATCAGTTTTTATAGAATAAAAGAAAACATCCCCTAACCTTCACACCAGAAATGCTAGGTAGATTCCAGTACACCTTACAGAAACAAATAATACACATTCAAATACACAGAAACAAATAATATATATATAATACATATTCCTGTGTATATGTATATATATTAAACCTCTTACAATAACCCTTAGGTAAAAAGAATACCAAGCCAAAATTACAGCCTTTTAAAGTAAAAACAACAGTGAGAATACTACATATCAAAACCTATGTGATGTCACCCAGTTGTAGTAATGTACAAATTAATATCTTTAAATTTATATATATACACACTCAGATATTATATATATGTATATATATTCACTCTTTTTATTATAAAAGTAATGAATGCTTATTGGAAAATCTAAGAGTACAGAAAGCCTAGACATTAAAGTAAAAGTCCTATACTGTTTAAAGGTTTTGTGCTCATTCTTTGTGTCTAGTATTATTCTGTCATCTCACCATCCAACAAAGCAAATCAAAGGCATAAACAAATTTATAGCAATATTACTTGTGAATATGCACTTGAAACTCCTGTATAAAATATTTTATATAAAAATCTAATGTTGTAGGAAAGAAATGATTCTTCATGAATATATAAGGTTATCCCAGAAAAGTAAGGATGCTCAAAACCGGAAAATCTATTGATGTTCCTTATTATATTAATTTAACGCAGTAGACTTACCATGTGATCATCTTGATAGATGCCAAATAAGTAGTTGATATAATATTTATTTCTGACTTAAGAAAAAACAGCATAAAGCAAAAGTAAATTTTTAGTAATCTAGGACTAGAAGAATGCTTCTTTTATTATCAGAGTATCAACCAGAAATTTATAGCAAGAAACTTACTACTGAAATACTACAGGCATTCCTATTTAGGTCAGGAATTAAAAAGGGGAATACCTGCTATTTACTGATAGAATTCAGCACTTCACTGAGGTCCCAGCCTTTTAGATAATGCAAGAAATAGTAAGAAGTATCAGAAAGATCAAAACCAAAATTCATTCTTTGCAAATGCAAAATCGAAACTCTGAAACAATTCTCTAAAAAATTAGAGTTTGGTAAGGAAGCTGAATACAAGGAATATACATAAAATCAACAATTTTCCCTATGTTAGTAATATCTAAATAGGTTTGGATGCATTTAGCTGTAGTTAGAGAAACTGAATTAAGTGAAGTTTAAACCTTGTTTCCTTAAAAGGAAATCTGGAGAAAGGCAGTTTGTCTACATGTTCAGTGGCTCTGTAGTATCTTCAAAGACTTCAGCAGTTTCCATATTTCTATCCCATCGTTGCAACTCCTTGCCTTTTTGTCTTCATATTTGTAGCCTCATGGCTACATTATGGCTATTCCAAACAGATATAATGTCTGCTCATCAGCACTGAAAGTAGGAAGAAAGAATGGGGATAGGAGCAAAGGGGCTTTCCTTGCACCAAGCAGTAAAATTTATCAGAATTTCCCTTATTACACATTTTGTAAAGGTAGGTGGCAAGTGTAGTAGGAAAAGTGAATACAAAGGAAATTATGCAATCATTTGGATTGCTATATGACTGGCTTACACCAATCATGATTCATCCTCTGGGAATGAGCACATTGCTACTTCCAAACAAAATCAGAATTCTGTTAGAAAGAGAAGTGGTCAGAGGGCTTCTTGGTAGATGACTGTCAGTATATGCCACTATATGAATTATGACGCAGGTATGAGATATATACCAAAAAATCAATATAGAGATAAAATCCCATTTACTCAACTGACAATTTTTCAAAACCCATAAAATATCTAGACTAAACAATAAAGTATGCAAGACCTGTATAATTATATTTCTAAAATTTACCAAAATATGATAAACCATGAAAAATGGAGAGACACATCATGTTCCCATATGAAAAGCCTCAATATGGTAAAGTGTTGATTCCCCATATGATTATCTACAAATCCATAGCAGTCCTAATCAAAATGACATTTTTTAATTACCTTAATAATTGATCCCAAAATTTGTCTGTAGAAGGAAATGAACATTTAGAAAAATAAAACTACTGTGTAGACTAACTCCCCATCAGATGTTATAAAGATATAGTGATCAAAACAATGTGGAATTGGCATGAGAACAGAATACAATAGCAGAACAGAGAATGGGGCACAATACAGAGTACGAAGTCCAAACGCAGACTATGTACATAAAAGGATTAGTGTGCAGTCTACAAAATAAATTCTATAGGTGAAGAAAGTTAGACAAATGACTGACCTGAAGAAAATGTTTACATTGTGTATAAGAAAGGATAAATGTTATTTGCAAAGAGTTCCAATAATTTGTTTAGAAAAATTAAATCTACATTTTAAAAAACAGGCATAGGGCATCATCAAGCAGTTGACAGAAGACATACCCAATGAGCAAAACACATATTAAAGAAGGCACTATTGGCCAGGCGTGGTTGCTCATACCTGTAATGCCAGCACTTTGGGAGGCCAAGGTGGGCAGATCGCTTGAGCTCAAGATTTAAGCCCAGCCTAGGCAACACAGTGAAGTCCCATCTCTACTAAAAACACAAAAATTCGCCAGGTGTAGTGGCACGCACCTGTGGTCCCAGCTACTCTGGAAGCTGAGGTGGGAGGATAACCTGAGTCCAGGAGGTCAAAGCTGCAGTGAGCTGTGATCACACCACTGTACTCCAGCCTAGGCAACAGAGTGACACCCTGTCTCAAAAAAAAAAAAAAAAAAAAAGATGTAGTACGTAAAGTATCTAAAGATGTAGTACGTAAAGTATCTTTACGTACTACATCTTTCTATCATTATTATTGTATTTATATTTTGTTACGTTTATATATGTTATATAAGTGTGTAAATGCATAGAACAGTATCTAACAGGAAGTTTTTGCAGATCATTTTTTATAGGTTGGAGGATGGAAGGCGGTTGAAAGGGGTGAAGAAACATTAACTATAAAAGGAAGTTTTAATATTTTGGTCTACATATTTCTAACTGCTCAAAATTTTCAAAGTAAGCATATATCATGTTGCTTTTGCAATTAAAAATACTTGTAAAGGAATCGTTTAGCATTTGGATTAGTCAGACTAAGGTTCAAATCCTATATATTACCACCCAATGGCAGTGTGACTTGAGTATTTTTAAGTTCTCAGACACTATATTTTTTGGTCAACAAACTAAGCCAAACATTACTTACTTCATCGATGTGTTAACAGACCCAACGGAATTATTATTATTATTATTATTATTATTATTATTTTGAGACAGAGTCTTGCTCTGTCGCCTAGGCTGGAGTGCAGTGGCGCCATATCGGCTCACTGCAAGCTCTGCCTTCCCAGTTCTCGCCATTCTCCTGCCTCAGCCTCCCGAGTAGCTGATTCTACAGGCGCCAGCCACCATGCCCGGCTAATTTTTTGTATTTTTAGTACAAAATACTAGATGGTGCTTCACCGTATTAGCCAGGATGGTCTCGATCTCCTGACGTCGTGATTTGCCCGCCTCGGCCTTCCAAAGTGCTGGGATTACTGGCGTGAGCCACCGCGCCCGGCCCCGAATCGAATTATTATGAAAAACACCTGGCACGCAGTAGGTGCTAAAAAACGTTGGTTTCTTAAATAGCGATTTAGAGACAAATAAATTATAATCTTTATCATTTGCTTTTTTTATTTGGGCTTAAAGGAAGCATGGTTTGATTAAGCAGATTTGATCAAGCATTTGTACTTGAAATTTTCATTGAAAGATGGCAGACGTGGTCTATGTTTTCAGATGAATTAAATAGTTATTCGATCATTCATTTATACAGTGGATACAGTATTATTTACTATATGTCAATCAGTGTGCTAAATACTTGGGGGTGTGAAGTTAAACAAGAGATAGTCTTTTTTTTTCTGGAGGAGCTTGATAATTGCTTTAACTTTCTGCTTTTAACTTAGTGAGATAAATGCAATTCTAGAAAAATTCATAAAATGCTAAAGATATATAAAAGAATAATGTTGAGAAAACACAGAATTAGAGAATCTTTGAATTGAGTGGGACCAAGTGATCATTTTTTCAACTTCCCATCCCATGCAAAAATCCATTCTATAACATTCTTAGAAGACTGTCAAATACATTCTGCTAGAAAAATTATTACGATTTATTGAATATTTACTGTTGTTCCAGGCACTGTACTAACTCCTCATAGAAATTATTTCAATTCTGTCTGTGGCTACACTACCCTGAACGTACTCAATCTTGTCTGATCTTGAAAGCTAAGCAGGGTCAGGTCTGATTAGTACTTGGATGAGAAATTATCTCAGTTCAAACATCACAAAAAATCTGAAAGCAAGCTACCATTATACACAATTTACAGACAGAAAGTAATATCCAGAGAGGTTAAGTAACTTGTCTGAATTCCTACAGCTAATTAACAGGGCTAAAATTTGAATCTAGGTCAGCCTCATCTCAGAACTCAAGTTCTTAATCTGAACTAATACACTAGTGTCTGCACAGCTGGAACACTTCCAATGGTAAGAAATTCAGTATATCAAAAGATAGCTGTTTCGCTTCTTACAAAGTTCTTCCCTATAGAGTGCTTGAATCTGTCTTGTAACATCAGTTTCACACCCCAACAAGCATCAAATGACACCTCTGTTTAATTGCACCTACTAAGAGTATAAAGATGCCTAAGACATGGTTTCTACCCTCAAACAGTTTATAATCCTGATTTTTCTCTTTGGAGGAGCATGGAACACCTGCCCCTTCTACAGGACAGCCCTCCAAAGATTTACAAACAGCCTACCCCCACCCTCCTCTAAATAGAAAACACTTTACCTCCAACTGAATTTCTGATATTGTTGTGCATCAAATAGCCTCAGTTCCTTCAATTGTTGCTAAATTTCCAGAGGTTGTTGGTCTATCATTTCAGACTGCCAAACTTTTTTAGTCTTGATATTGTTTTCCATTTTATTATATACCTCCCAGTTGTATGAAATCCTCAAACCTCAGAACCCAGTGTTTTGTGATCTCTTTGAAGGATCAAGCCAAAGGAGGGAGTTTTGAATTGTGTTACTAAAGACCTCTTTCCAAGATGGAATAGGTTCATTATTCAATCCTTTTTTGTTATCATTGTTCAGTTAGGGACAAATTCACCTAGCTAAGTTAGCATCTGATCTACTCTAAGAAATAAAAACTTGCTCTTGTAATTAGAATACATTTTTTTTTCCTGTATTTGTCAATTTGGCCTGGTTTATTCTTAATGAACCCATATAGATCCAACAACCACTGCATTTTTTCCCCTAAATGCTCATAAATTATTTATTTCATTTATCTACCTACCATCTTTCTTTTTATTTCTTTTTTGGTTCTACAAAGGATTCAATTCAAATTATACAAATAAATTTAATACAAAATAGAAACAATAGTTAAAAGTCTGAGCAAAGGGAAAATGAGTAGAAAATAACAGCAGCAGATGTAATATGGGCACACAGAAGTGTGTGGCACAGAGTCCTACAGCTGCCTTCAGAGTCAGCCAAAACAGGTAGGACATATTACTAGTGACATGGCATGTTGTGCAGAAAATAAAAGCAAAACGAACTTTTGTTTGTTTTGTTTTTTTAAACAAGAACCAGAGCTTTTTCCTGAAGCAGATAAGTAAGAGAGCCATTATTTCTGTGGATTCATCCTGTGAATCCACAGGTCCTCAAAAGACTGATTAGGATAACACCAAATTCTGATTGAGAATAGCTCTAGAAGAGTCAAAGCAATGAGTCTACGTGGGTGTGTTTATGACCTGACCTTATCCAGGATGACCCAGAGGATCTAGAGGAAAGAATATACTGCCATGTGTCAGGCAATCCTCTATTAATCCTGTTTTTTTAAAAAATTAATTTGGAATAGCTAGATCTCCAGTGAGAACATAAAGTTCAGACAAGCTGTGTTGCCAATTAAAGGCATATCTGTGTGGGTAAGTTCCCTGGAGAAAGTTATGAAACTTTACTAAGACAAATATCTGTCATCTATTTAATAAATACCCATTGCTTATCAGGCAGAGAAGTACAGTTTCTTGAGACAATGGCAGTAGTTCATGGCATGAACTTATAAATAATTTCCTCTTAATGAGATATTCATATAGACATATCCACTATTAAAACACATTAAAAATTAATATTTATTTTAGCCAGATGAAATCCTTCTTGGTACTAGGTGGATCTAAATAATACATTTTAAAATAAAACAAGGAAGTAATACCACTTATAATATTTATATTTCAATAATTTTCTTTCTGTTTTCTCTACACAGCAGAAACTAGAAGATTTTCCAGAAACTTCTAGATATAAAAAAAGAAAGCAGAATGTTATATCTTCTAATATTTGTCATATTTTATTATTCTTAGGACATGACAAATACTTTTTAAAAGCTCTCACACGTATATATTTTCCTCAATCTAGGATGTGCTCAAAAGAATGCTACCTGATCATTTGGCCAAATATCTTAATTCATAGTCTAAAAATAAAGTCCTTACAGTCTGCTCTCAGGTGGTGGTGAAGAAATTCTGCCACAATCAGATTTGCATTGTCCTCAACAGCAGATGCTCATACCAATTCAGTCCACCTCTAGATTCATCTGCAGCTGTGATGAGCATGCTTCTCAGTTTCTCTGCCTGGGAACTTTTGCTACCACCACAGGACATGCACAGGGCAATGTGGAAATGCTAAATATTTAAAGCCCCCAGGTAGGCAACTCACAACCAATGAGTCTATGAACAACTTCTGACAATGCTGAAGCATATCCTATATGTTTCCTCAGAGGATTCCCATTAAGCTGAGGTAGTGGCATGCTCATTAATACATCTTTGGCATCTGTCAAAGCCTTTTTTCTGGGTTTGCCTTTGGAAAAACACAAGCCAAGACATTCTGCTTCACCGTTTCTGTTGACATTTCAGTGAACTTCATTATGAATGAGCAGCTCCCAAGAAGTCCTGTCTATAGCTCAGGAAAGGATGGTGTTACGGAAAAAGTATGGAAATGAGAGGAAAAAACTCTAATCTATGACTTCTGGTCAAATCTACTCAGACTCGATCTTTGTCTCACTCAACTGTTTTCTCCGTGAACATGCTCTTCATTTGGCCTCCAAGACTGAGCTCTTGGTTCTCCTCCAATCTCACAAGCCATACACTCTCAGTGTCCTTTGCTGGAACCTCCTCATTTTCCTACCTCTATTTGTAGGAGAAATCTAAGCTCAGTCCCCAGACTCCTTCCCTTGGTTACCTAAACTCTCTTCCTATGTGATTTCACCCAGTTATGTATTTTAAGTAGCATAAAGATAAAGTGACCCCAAAATTTACACCTCCAGCCTGAATGTCTCTCTTAAATTCCAGAACCCTTATGCCTAAGTGCTATGCAACATATCTGCTTGAATGTCTAATAGGCATCAACTGAACATATCCAGAATGGAATCCTTGATTTTCACTTCCCCAGTCTTCTCTAATAGCAAATGGCAGTTCTATTTTTTTTAAAAAACCTCAGAGCCACATCTCACATATGCCCAACATAGATATACCTACTATATACCCACAAACATTATTTTAAAAATTAAAAATCCTCAGAGTCATTGTTAATTTCTTACTGTATTATGCTCAATATTCAATTAATAATCAAATCATATCCCTTTACTTCAAAATACATTCTCAGTCTAGCTACTCTTTACTTCCTCCGTTACTGATCTGAGCCAAGACACCCTCTTGTCTTGACTGGTGATTTAAGTAACCTTCTGATTGACCGCTCTGCTTTTACCCTTGACTACTTACATTTCATTCTGAGTGGCCTTTTTAAGACATTAAGTCAGAGCAAGTAACTGATATGGTACGGCATCATAACTCGTACAGTATAACATCCAGTATATATTGGGTTATCTTGGACTATAGGACCTGATATGACTTTGTCTTCACTACTCTTTGGACTGTTGCTCCTGCTATTCCCCTTCTTGCTCAGACTGCTTCAGCCTTACTGGCCTCCTTTTTTTTACTTCATTGTTTGCACCTACTGTTCCCTTCTTTGGCATTCTCTGCAATCATCTATTTTCAGGGACATTCTCTCTCCAACCAGGTCTCTACTCAAATGTCAACTTATTGAGATGCTTTCTCTCACTACTCTGTCACATTCACCTCACATGTCAATACACACACACCTAAGTGCACACATACACACACTGTACATCTTTGTTAGCATTATCAAGCATCTTACAGATTTCTTTATTTGGATATTGCCTTTCTCCCTCAATGAGAATGTGGGTTCTTTTAGATCAGAGACTCTGATTTATTTCCTGTTGTATGTCCAACACCCACCAAAGTTTCTGGTTCAAATCAGAAACCCAACACATATATTGTGAATGATATAATAAACCAGCCACAGATCAGGAGATGTTAACCTGCAAGATCTTTAATCTCTCTTTCATTCGAGTACAACATGATCTTAGTTGACTTGGAAAGCATAAAAGATTTGTTCAATGAGACAAAAGACTTGTTTTTCACTATTTTTGTTCATCTTCTAAGGTTTCCTGTCAACTCACATTTCAATACACAATGGGGAATGTCTATTAGAAGGCTTAGTTAAATTGATTTTATAAGGTTATATACATATCTAAAAGCACTTTTAAGCCAATATCATTCTTGTGGGTTTTCTTTCCCTAACTTGGTTACATTTTCTATGAACATTCTAGTTTTCTGTGAGTACATTGTTTTTCTAGTAGAATTTGGATTTAGGAGCAGAAAAAATCAGAATTCTTCTTCTGTTCATGAATAGCCCCTTCTTCCTAAATATTTCCATCTGGCCATTTGCTACTTTTAGAAAACCAAGAGAAATAGAGGAAGGAGCAATAATACCAATTTTGCATCTATACAATTAGCCCAAGACACAGAGTCTCATCCTTTCATCTTCTCTACCCAAACCCATATGTGCTCATTGCCTTATATGTTCTCCACCTATCTTGATTAATGTTTCATTTTTAATTTGATAAATTATTTTGGAAATTATAAAATATTTAAAGTTTATAAACACATATTTTCTTTTGATACTTGATTGAAATCTGCTGGGATTAAGACCAGATTCTAGCCTTTCACAAATCTCTTTTCAATATCAAGTACAGTTGGTACATGATTGTTTCACTTTATTCATTAGTATGTTCCTTTTCCTCAGCATGGTTTTGATCTAGTCCTTTCTTTTGTAAATCCTATTTTCCCTTTTTTGGTAGTTCAGAAATGCTTTGTAATTATTTGCCAAACAGAATTGAGATCTTGCTGATCCTTTCCCTCATCACTCTATCACACCCACCTCACGCACAAACACACACACACCTAAGTGCACAAATACACACACTGTTCATATCTGTTAGCACCATCAGATATATTACATGTTTCTTTACATCCCACTATTTCTAAATATCCCCATTAGTTGCACATGTAACATGCAGAAAAGAACAAAAATTAAATACATGTTAAAAATGAGAAACTCTGAATAATAAGAATACATTTGTTGGATATCCTGTGAAAATAATGATTGTTTCCATTTGTTGAGGACCTCAATGTGTTGCCATTACTGGTGTAATTTTGGTGCAAATAGCCACCTGTGGAGACTTCTTAGAAAGTTTCAATGATCTTTGTGTGTGGATTATCAACAGGATGGAAACAGAAAGGGTAAGTGGAGGAAAGGAAAATAACAGTGACAAAAAGATTAGATTTATTCATTGATGTGTAAAGACTTATTAAGTACTTGTTTTGTGCCAGGCAATGTCCTAGACAATGGGAATACAATGGTAATCAAGTTCAGACAATATCACAGAACTCTGGAGGTCAGAGTCTAATAAGGTACAATGGAAAGAGGCTGGGGTTAGAGAAATGATTCGCTATGAAAATTGTTAAATTGCAGCCGCAATACATGTGAAGGATGGTAGGGCCACTACAGTGGTTCAGACTATGCCTCACCTAAAACACCAGACCAACGAGTAAACGATGCCTGAACACCAGTCAGAGCTCTCACTGCTGAGTTTCTCGCAAGAAGCATTGGAAGGGACACCTTTTTGAAATTTCCACAAAGGTGGGTTAGCAGGGACCTTGAAGGAAATGTTCATGGGAGCTTGTAATAGAGAGATCAAGGAAGGTTTCTTTGAGAAAAAAACAACCAAGGACAAGATATCTGAAAAAAGTTAAAAAAAAAATTAACTGGGGGATGAAGGCAGTAGTGGTTGGGGAGGGCAGGGAGAAGGAACTCAAGGAATGGTTTGTGCAAAGACTTTGTGCAAGGTGTCCTGGAGAAGCTGAAGAAAGGATGCTGGACTGGAGTGAGAGATGGAGAACGAGAAAGCCAGGAGATATTTATGGGTCAACCATGTAAACTGGAGCATGCAGGCTATATTAAGGATTGAGCTTTCATGCGGGGTAAATGACTAGTGTGGAGGGCCAAGGGCAATACAGATGAGTTAGGAGGCTACTGCAGTGATGAGCAAGAAATGGTGACAGCATAGTCTACGGCCATGGCAATATCTATACAAACGTTTAATAAAAATACATTAAAAGAGTGACAAACATACTTAGTGGAAGCATTGTGGAAGGAAAAACTGTCGTGTGAAGAGTAGAATTCAGAACCTTTAGGACCCAAGGCATGATTTTCTGCCTTAGTAAACAGAGCAACACAATTACAACTTGCTTTGTTCTTGATAATGAAGGTTCTCAGTCAAGATGAGTTATATTGATTTTTTATGAGAAGAACCTGGGGTGATTAATTGACTCTACGCTAGTCTTAGCTGTGCCCTGAATTAGTTCCTTAAAATTGTTGACATCAGACTTATTTCTTATCCTTTATTTGCATTGACTGAACTGCTGTATGAACTACTCAAATGCAACATAGCTACTATAATGGAAAACTAATGATCTAATTACTTTAGCAATCTAATGTTGTTGAATAGTTGGCTGTTGCCAAACTCTAGTTACTTTCTTGTGATAAATTCTGGAGTGATAATTTCTGGGTTAAAGGACATACATGTATCTAAGGCTTTTGACAGACATTACCAACTTCTCCAGAAAGTTTTGATATTTTGCTCTCTCACTAACAGTGTAAGAATGTTTGTTTCTCCATACTTGCACCAACATTGGATGTTTTTATTAAGAAATTAAACTTTGCCATTTTTTTTTTTTTTTTTTTTTTTTTTTTTTTTTTTTTTTGAGACGATCTCCTCGTCCGCCAGGCTGAGTTACAGTGCCGGATCTCAGCTCACTGGGCAAGCTCCGCCTCCCGGTTTACAACCATCCTCGCTGCTCGCCTCCTGGAGTACTGACTACAGGCACCGCACCATGGGGGCTCTATTTTTTTGTATTTTTAGTAGAGACGGGGTTTCACCGGTTACCAGGATGGGTCTGTCCCTGACCTCTGATCCTCCCCGTTCGGCCTCCCAAATGCTGGAATTACAGGCTTGAGCCACCGCGCCTGGCCAGCTTTGGCCAATCTTGCAGATAAAACAGAACCTATTATATTCCTTCGTTTACAATATCTAAATTTTTTTCAAAACTAAATACATGTTAAAAATGAAGAAACTGAATAATAAGAATGTATTTGTTGGATATCCTGCGAGAATAATGATTGTTTCCATTTTTCTGGAATGGAAAAATTTAGACATGTGTATTTTTTTCATCTAAAACAGAAGAATTTAGACGTATAGTTTTTCACCAAAATTTCTATTGAGGTTCATATTTTTTACTTACTGATTTTCAAGGATTGAATATTCAATTATAGAAAAATCATAGGGAAAGATAGTAAACTTCCTCTAACCTTTTAAACAGGATTTAAAACATTCTGCTATTTCAGCATGTTTTATTGTTTTGCTCACTTTTAACTTAAGGTAGATTTTTTTTCTTTGTTCTAAAATTCAGAAAATGATTACCAAAGAAAATTAAAATCAGGTTGAATTTTTGCAACTTTAAGCATGAGTAAAACTCTCAGACTTTGGTTATTCATTCATTCTCTGATCTATTGTGCTGCTACATATTTGAGGGTGTATATTTTAGAATGTGAATTGTATAGGAAATTTATAATTAAACCTGTAATAATGACCTAGAAGTTAGTGGTGTGCTGGTAAATGTTTAACAACTGGTTCTCGTTGTAGAATTTACTGCTTTCTTTGTTATAAAGACTCCCACCCTGGCTAATTTCAAGCTACCAATGTGAAGTTCCATAGTGAACTCTTGAAAACTGGTACTGAAACAATACAGGATTCTAAAATGTCATCTGAGTCATCAGACAGGTTAAATTCTGTAGCACAGAGTTTTGTTGTTAAATGTATTTCAAATTTTTAAAATATTAAATATATGGAGAATATTTGATTAATCTGAAAATCCCATTCACTGAATTAGCCAAATAAAAACTTTTTGGTGTAATTTTTTTTTATTATGACTTTTATTTTAGGTTCAGTGGTATATATGCAGGTTTGTTATTTGGGTAAAGTGTGTGTCACGGGGGTTTGGTGTACAGATTGTTTTATTACCCAGGTAATAAGCATAGTACTCAATAAGTATTTTTTCTTATCTTCTCTCTCCTCCCACCACCCACCCTCAAGTAGGCCCCAGTGCCTGTTGCTTCCCTCTTTGTGTCTATATGTTCTCATTGTTTAGCTACCACTTATAAGTGAGAATGTGTGGTACTTGGTTTTCTGTTCATATGTTAGTTTGCTTAGGATAATGTCCTCTAGCTCCATCTATGCTGCTGCAAATGACATGATCTTATCCTTTTTTATGGCTACATCGTATTCCATGGTATATGTGTACTGCATTTTAAAAAATCGAATCTACCATTGATGGACATTTAGGTTGATTTAGTGTCTTTGCTATTATGAATACAGCTGCAATGAACATATATGTGCATGTGTCTTTATGGTAGAGCGATTTATATTTTTTTGGGTATATACCCAAAAATGGGATTGCTGGGTGGAATGGTAATTCTGTTTCAAGTTCTTTGAGGAAGTGAACACTGCTTTCCACAATGGCTAAGCTAACTTATAGTCCCACAGGCAGTGTATAAATGCTACCTTTTCTCCACAGTCTCTCTAGGATCTGTTACTTTTTGAAGTTTTATTTTATTTTATTTTGTTTTGTTTTATTTTGTTTTTTGAAATGGAGTCTCATTCTGTTGCCCAGGCTGGAGTGCAGTGGCAGGATCTTGGCTCACTGCAACTTCCACCACCCAGGTTCAAGCAATCCTCTGGCTTCAGCTTCCCAAGTAGCTGGGACCACAGATGCCTGCCACTACACCCTGCTTATTTTTGTATTTTTAGTAGAGATGGGGGTTTCACCATGTTGGCCAGGCTGGTCTCAGACTCCTGACCTCAGGTGATCTGCCCCTCCTTGGCCTCCCAAAGTGCTGGGATTAAAGCTGTGAGCCAGCATGCCTGGCCTTGACTTTTTAATAATAGCCAATCTGACTGGTGTAAGATACTATCTCAATGTGGTTTTGACTTGCATTTCTCTAATGATTAGTGATGTTGAACATTTTTTCATATGCTTGTTGGCTGCGTATGTGTCTTTTGAAAAGTGCCTGTTGAGGCCGGGCACGGTGGCTCACATCTGTAATCCTAGCACTTTGGGAGGCTGAGGCAAGTGGATCACCTGAGGTCAGGATTTCAAGACCAGCCTGGCCAACATGGTGAAACCCCATCTGAAAGAAACAAAGAAAGAGAGAAAGAAAGAGAAAAGAAAGAAAGGAAGGAGGGACGGAGAGAAGGAAGGAAGGAAGGAAGGAAAGAAGGAAGGAAGGAAGGAAGGAAGGAAGGAAGGAAGGAAGGAAGGAAGGAAGGAAGGAAAGGGTGGGTGGGTAAGGAAGGGAGGGAAAAGTGCCTGTTTATGTCCTTTGTCCACTTTGTAATGGGGCTGTTTGGTTTTGCTTGTAAATTTGTCTAAGTTCCTTATAGATTCTGGATATTAGATCTTTGTTGAATGTATAGTTTGCAAATATTTTCTCCCATTCTGTAGATTGTCTGTTTACTCTGTTGATAGTTTCTTTTGCTGTGCAGAAGCTCTTTAGTTTAATTAAGTCTTGTTTGTCAATTTCTATTTTGGAGTTATTTTGGTGACTTTGTCATAAAATCTTTGCCAGGTCCTATGTCCAGAATGATATTTCCTAGGTCACCTTCCAGGGTTTTTATAGCTTTAGATTTTACACTTAAGTCTTTAATCTCTCTTGAGTTGATTTTGGTATATGGCATAAGGAAAGGGTTCAGTTTCAATCTTCTGCATATGGCTAGCCAATTATTCCAGCACCATTTATTGATCAGGGAGTCCTTTGTTCATTGATTATTTTTGTCAGCTTTGTCAAAGATCAGATGGCTGTAGGTGTGCAGGATTATTTTTGGGCTCTCTATTCTGTTTCATTGGTCTATGTGCCTGGTTTTGTACCAATACGATGCTGTTTTGGTTACTGTAGCCTTATAATATAGTTTGAGGTTGGGTAATGTGATGCCTCCAGTTTTGTTTTTTTTTTGCTTAGGATTGCCTTGGATATTTAAGCTCTTTTTTGGTTCCTTATGAATTTTAGAACAGTTTTTTTCTAATTCTGTGAAGAATGTCATTGTTAGTTTGATAAGAATAGCATTAAATCTGTAAATTGCTTTGGGCAGTGTGAGTATCTTAATGATATTGATTATTCAGAAGTAACCAAAATCAGAGCTGAACTGAAAGAAATTGAGACACACACACACCAAAAAAACCATACAAAAGATCAATGAGTCCAGGAATTTTTTTAAAAAAATTAATATATAGATATACCACTAGGTAGACTAATAAAGAAAAAAAGAGAGAAGATCCAAATAAACACAATTAGAAATGACAAAGGGGACATTACCACTGACCCCACAGAAATACAAAACATCCTCAAAGACTAATATGAATACAAACTAGAAAATCTAGAAGAAATGAATAAATATTTAGACACATATGACTTCCCAAGACTGAACCAAGAAGAAAATGAATTCTTGAACAGACCAATAACAAGCTCTGAAATTGAATTGATCAGTAACAAAAAGCCTACCAATAAAAAAAAAAAGCCCGGAAGCAGACAGATTCACAGCTGAATTCTACCAGAGTATCAAGAAGATCTAATACCATTTCTACTCAAATTATTCCACTAAATTGAGGAGGGACTCCTCCCTAACTCATTATCTGAGGCCAGCATCATTCTGATACCAAAACCTGGTAGAGACACAACAAAAAAAGAAAACTTCAGGCCAATATTCTTGATAAACACTGATGCAAAAATCCTCAACAAAATACTAGCAAACCAAATCCAGCAGCACATCAAAAAGCGAATCCACTATCATCAAGTAGGCTTTATCCCTGTGATGTGAGGTTGGTTCAACATACAGAAATCAATAAATATGATTCATCACACAAACAAAACTAAAAACAAAAACCACATGATTATCTCAATATATGCAGAAAAGGCTTTTATTAAAAATTCAACACTCCTTAATGTTAAAAGCCCTCAACAAACTAGGCATTGAAGGAACATACTTCAAAATAATAAAAAAAAAACTATCTGTGACAAACCCACAGCCAATATTATACCGAATGGGTAAAAGCTGGAAGCATTCCCCTTGGAAACCAGAGCAAGACAAGTATGCCCTCTATCACCATTCCTATTCCATGCAGTGCTGGAAGTCCTGGCCAGAGCAACCAGGCAAGAGGGGGAAAAAAAGGCATCCAAATAAGAAGAAAGAAAGTCAAAGTATCCCTGTTTGCAGATGACATGTTTCTATATCTAGAAAACCCCATAGTCTCTGCTCCAAAGCTCCTTGATCTGATAAACAACTTCAGCAAAGTTGTACAAAGATCAGTAGCATTCCTATACACCAACAACATCCAAGTTGAGATCCAAATGCGGAATGCAATACCATTCACAATGGCCACCAAAAGAATAAAATATCTAGGAATACAGGTAACCAGGGAGGTAAAAGATCTCTACAATGAGAATTACAAAACACTGCTCAAGTAAATTAGAAATGACACAAATAAAAGCCAAATAAAATGTACTTGTAATTTTTCCACTTAAACCAGCACATCATGGGAAATTCTAGGAGTCTTTAGGTAGGAAATAATGAAAAATTTTAATTCGAAGTTATTTTCTAACATACCAAATAAGTCCCATGGGGATGTTGGTGGAGGGAGGGTAATTATAAATATTTGGGTTAATTCATCTAGAAATGAAGAGGTTAAGGATGGCATTAATACTGATATTCAAATGCCTGAGTGGTGATGGTTAACCAAAACCAAACCACCACCAACACACACACACACACACACACACACGCACACACGCTTTTCTTTATTTCCCTAGAGTTAATAACAAAATAAAATAAACACACATTAAAAGAGGAGGGATTTATCATGAATTGAATAAAGACCCGCCTGGTTGCAAAGATGATAAAGAATGAGTTAGTTTTGTAGTCTTCCTTTGTTGTGATATATCTTTTGAAATAATAGAATGCTGTCTGTCTGGGATCATTTTGGTGTGATTTGTAATATATCTGATGAATTTCATACATTGGATATACTAGCCTTGTTTTTCAGTACAGAGGAGGAGAATGTGTAAAACACAAACAACTTAAAATATCTAGCAACGTGGAGCTCTTGAAATCCAAGCGTTTGTAATGACACTGAGCATATGAATATTGCCCTTGTAGCGGGGAGAGCTGAGTGATTCAGGGAGGAAAACCTCAAGTTGGGGGTAGAGTGACTGGAAAATGCATTCGGTTGCTTTAAAAGATCATCTTAACTCTGGCTCAAGATTCACATTTCCCACTTGTGTCTTGTCTTCAAAAATAAAAAAGAGGAAACCACCAATGAGAACACGTGGCATTATAAATCATTCTGACTATTGTTAGAAAAATGAGTAAGGGTTCTAAACAGTTTCAAAGGGCCCTGACCAGCTCTTTTCACTCACCTTGAGAAGAACCATAAAAGTGAGAAAACAAAAGGAATTTTTTTTTTTCTTTTTGGACACCAGTCATCAGCAATGTTCTCTTCGGGCTGCTGGCATCTGGGCCCAGTTGCTGGGTTACAGGCAAATATAATCAAAACAAACACTAAAAGGTACTCTTTTGGCTCTTAACATGTTGGAAAGGTCTTCTGCCTTCCATCCTCTGTGCTAGCCAATTCTCAACGCAGAAGTGTCTTTCCCACTTGTCCTTCCCTTTTCTTCTTGCAGGACAACTTCTGATTATAAACTTGTTGTGGAGTAGAAGCAGCCCTTAATGAGGCCATTAGACCTTTAGACCTTTTCTCTAACTTCCTGCTGAACGGCACCAGGAATTTAACCTGTTTCCAGTCACTCTCTCCTAGTAGAATTTACCACCCTACCCTCTCCTCTGAGAATTGGTGAGTGTGACTCTTCTACAGTAGCATTAACCCTTTGCTCCCCACTTTTTCTAGTTACCAAGGACAGATTGCCAAGGAAACAAATGGTATTTTCCATTCAGGACTGTGGTGCCAGATTCAGTGATGGGCTTCCTGCTTCTCAGCACTTGTGATGTGTTATACTATATTTGAACTTGGACAGGAAAGCTCCAGGCATGCAGGCATGTTTAGAAGTTTGGCCAATAAGATCTATGGCAAAAGTCAACCCATTAGCCACTTTGTCTAGAGTATTTTATTAAGGTCCACGCCCTTTAATAGAGTCAGGGCATTTCAGCACGCTCTGCAGAAGTTAAAGGCACCAGGATGATTTGTCCTGGAGAAGAGAAGAGTGAAAAGAAGCTATTATAAATCCTCCAGGATTGAAAAAAGTTTATTTATTTATTCAGAGAGTAGTAACCAATTGTACTCCAACTCTGCTAAAGCTAGAACATGATGAAATACACTCGAAACATTCTACATACATTTAAGGAAGAAATTCCCAACAGTGCAAAAGGTTAAGTATCTTGATGAGTTCCCTAGAAAGATGGTCACATATCCTTTCTGAAAACCTAGACTGAAAAGGCTTGCCTCTTATCTGCTTGAAATGGTTTGGTTGTTTGTGTGTGATTGTATGTATGCGTTTTTCTGAAGACAAGAGCTGGACTGACTTCTAATATGGGAAAATTCTAACCATGACTGATCTTTTTAAAAGCAAATAGTCACTATATTTCTGGAAAGGTCAGAGGTAAGTGTTTTTATCCTGGTGTTTTGCAAAATCTGAACCAAAGAAGACAAGATACCTTTTCCAGGGTCACCTGAAATATGAATGTTAGAACCAAACGTACATTTTTAAAGTATATATTGTGTTTAAAAGTTTGGAATCTCCAGAATGAATTTTACCCTAGTGAACTAAATAAAATTACTATATTTTTCCAAGGCTGGCTTATGGTGGTTGTGTG
>NW_016806456.1:2178363-2183755 GCF_001698545.2 Rhinopithecus bieti
TTAACATTTTTAAGGGCCTTGATATGTATATTATGTGATCTCTCGTAAGAACTATAAAAAAAACCCCGTGTTTGCCAATGTTATAGAAAAAAAAAGTTCACGTTACTTTAATTTGCATTTTCTGAGTATTAGCAAGGTTAATCTTTCTTTTTAATGTTTATTGGTTATTTATATTGCATTTTGAGGAAATTGCTTTTTCATGGCTTTTGTCTTTTTTTTTTTTTTTAACTAGGGAAGATTTTTTCCCATGTTTTTTTTTCTTTTTTTTTTTCTCCTCACTATAAATCCTGTTTATTCCTCAAAGCTCAATTAAAACATATTTTCATGGAATTTTCTTCTAGTGTTTTAGTTTGAATCTTTGTTTTTTCATAACACATTATTTGTACCTCTATTTAGAGATCAATTTAGTCTGCCATATTGATTGCTATCTTCCCCATTTAGTTACAAGATATTTGAGGATAGAAAACTTTTTCTATTTGCTTTTGTATATCTCTCCAGTAAAAGCCACAAATCAAGTATTCAGTACATTTTTCCTGTATGCTTTTAGAATATTCTGTCTGGGGCTGCAGTCACGTATATTTCGGAAGATATACTGAGCACCGAATGCATTCTTCTTGGGGTGCCGGGGAGGAGAGAAGGATGCCCTTTCTGAAATCTACTTGGTTATGTTTCCTACCTCCATTTAAAGTAATTTCTCCAGCATTAGAGGCTTTGTACTCTGGGTGATGTGAAGTTTTTTTAATTCCTCTTTCTCTCAACACCATGGTGTTCTGTTCTGCCTTTATACATTTATAAGACATGTGAGATCATTTAAATGATTTTTACAATTGGTCAATAGTTAGAATCATAAAATGCAATTGCTGCATAAAACCTTGGAGATCATCCCATTCCAAACCTTAGATCCTCTACCAGTTTCTACTTCCAAGACTTCCTTCACTTGAGCTGGCATTGGCTTCTCTCAAAGTCTAAAACTCAGGCGAAGCATCGGGAGGCAATTCTCCCTTTCCACTCTTTTTTTAAAAAAATTATTATTATTTGTGTGTGTGTATCTCTTTAATAAAATTATTATTATTATACTTTAAGTTCTAGGGTACATGTGCACAACGTGCAGGTTTGTTATATAGGTATACATGTGCCATGGTGGTTTGCTGTACCCATTAACTCGTCATTTACATTAGGTATTTCTCCTAGGGCTATCCCTTCCCCTGCCCCACACCCCAGGACAGGCCCCAGTGTGTGATGTTCCCCGCCCTGTGTCCAAGTGTTCTCATTATTCAATTCCCACCTATGAGTGAGAACATGCAGCGTTTGGTTTTCTGTCCTTGTGATAGTTTGCTGAGAATGACGGTTTCCAGCTGCATCCTTGTCCCTGCAAAAGACATGAACTCATCCGTTTTATGGCTGCATAGTATTCCATGGTGTATATGTACNTGTGTGTGTGTCCTTTATTCTCTTTCATCATCACAGCTACTATTCCTTGAACTTCTGCTGTGTCAGGGATTGGACTCAGAGTCTTATATGCATTTTTATCTCTTTTTTTTTTTTTTTTGAGACGGAGTCTCGCTCTGTCGCCCAGGCTGGAGTGCAGTGGCCGGATCTCAGCTCACTGCAAGCTCCGCCTCCCGGGTCCACGCCATTCTCCTGCCTCAGCCTCCCGAGTAGCTGGGACTACAGGCGCCGCCATCTCGCCCGGCTAATTTTTTGTATTTTTTAAGTGGAGACGGGGTTTCACTGTGTTAGCCAGGATGGTCTCGACCTCCTGACCTTGTGATCCACCCGTCTCGGCCTCCCAAAGTGCTGGGATTACAGGCTTGAGCCACCGCGCCCGGCCGCATTTTTATCTCTTAATCCTTACACCTATTATATGAGGTAGGTATTGTTATTTTTATTTAACAGGTGATGAAACTGAGCTCAGATAAATTCTGCTGTTATTTGCCCAGTTGTAGTTAATCGAACTAGTAGGTGGTGGAACCAGAATGAAAATCCTGGTGTCTCTAAATCCAAAGTTCTCCTTCCACTGCAGTCGTCTGCAAGGGAGAATCTGACTTAATTGTATTACATCACAAGGATTAAACTCTTGTTAATACAAAAAAAATTTATGCATACTAGCCTTTCTGAATTGCTAAAACATATATGATTTATGTTCATTAACACCCTTAAAATTGTTGAAAACCCTTTTCTGCCTAAGAAAATATAAAACAATCTTCAAAGCAGAAAACATTTTAATTCCCTTACTATCCTCTTTCTGCAATGATTTTCCTGAGTGATTATAAAGCCATAAGATTGAATTTATTTGAGCTATATTTCATAATATAACTAGCATCAAATTATGGAAACCTTCTCTAATGGCCTAGATCTTATATTCAACAGTTTAAAACTATTTTACAATCTGAGTAAGGCATGCCTTTTACTTCTGGCTGCTGGAATATTCTAAATTCCTTTTAGAGTGACTCTTCTACTTGGACCTCCTCAGCCAGAGATTTCCTCTCTCTTCTCATGATCAGATCAAATTTACAGGCTCGCTACTTAATAAGAGAAGCTGCTGTCTAGAACAGGCACTAGCAAAATGTATCAGACTCAAGTGTAATTTTGCTTTTTTTTTTTCCCTAGCCGCCAGACTACCAGGGACCAAATGTGATTTTGAACAAGACTCTTAAACTCTTTGGGTCCAGGCTTTTCATCTGCAAAATGGAGGTAATGACCCTGATACCTCCCAGGTGTTGTTAAGAGAAGGTAGATGAAATGGTCAACAAGAAAACTTTGTTAAATGTATAATAGGTGTTGTTTGCATTTGCCATGTGAATGGGGTTACACCTTGGTTCACTCTAAATCCAGAAATGTGTGATAATTAACCGATTCATCACATGGTTCAATTGACCTTCATATTCTGCTTTCTTCCATAAAAGATAGAAACACTTTGATGGAAAACGGAATGCCTTTTCCCTTTGTTTTAAATTTTCTCTGATCTGGACCTCTACCAAAACAGAACTCATTATTTTCTCCATAAAATCTGTTCCTCTTCCCATATTTTCTATTGATGATGTCACAATACAGCCAGTTTCAATCCCAATCTCCCAAGTGGAAATGTTAGGAGTATTCTCTTTCTCTCTCTTCTCCCTCCTCGGCCTTACCACTTCTTTCCCTTCTCTTCTCAATTCGACTACACTCAAATTCAGCTGATCCCATCAGAGAGATGTCTGTTGGATCTATCCTCCACTTAGCCTGGATTATCTCTTACTAGGACTAGTGAATCCTTTTCTGCCAGGGTAGATAGACTTCTATTCAAAGCCACGGCCTACAAAATTGTGTCTAAGGAAAAGTATGTCAGCAACAGTCTACCAATTTACCCTCTTTTTCTAGTTGATGTGGCTTTTGTTTCAAATTCCTACATTAGGAATTAAATTGGATAATATGCCAGCTAAAAATATTTTGTTGGCCTAAAAAGATTTTATGTTGGTCTTATTGGGGTATGGTAGGTTGCTAGAAGGTGAGGACAAGTCCCAAGCCTGTCTTATCTTACTGGCTATATGGGAAACAATTTATAGGACCAAGAAGCATTCCATGGAAGAAATGGAGGCCAGTGGAGAAGATCTCTCTAAATATTTTTCCATGTGGGATCAAAGATGTTCCCCCCTTGGCTTCTTTCTCAGAAAGCTCCAGCTCATAGTACCATGGCCCAGCTCTGGGTTCTTGGTCTCAATCCATCGCTATAGCTTGGTCTACTACTCAGGAGTAGAGCTGGGAAGAGAAAAGGAAGACTTGGGTTTTTCCCAGAGTAGTACTGTCACGTTAGGTGTCATGAAATCATTTTTGTGGGCTGTGACCAGCATTTAAGAAAAAAACAAAAAGTAATGTTATAGAGCAGAAAGAAACAGGAAACAACAGAATAGAATGTATTAGAGTAGATGTCATAAGTTAAGGGTATAGCCTTTTCATGAAGGCTTTATTTTAGTCATATGTGAGGGTAATTTTGTATGGATTTTTGTGTGTATGTGAGTGTATTGGGTCACAATATGAAACATATTCATTACTCTGGGTCAAGGTCTAAACAGTTTGGATATTGTTAGTTTAGAATATATAAACAACATTCTTTCTGCTTCTAGTTTTCCCCCTTTGATCCATCCTCCATACCTCAAATGGTCACTTGGATAGTGTTTCTGTAAACCAATGGGATTGGGCCATGTGCAGTGGTTCACGCTTGTAATCTCAGCAGTTTGGGAGGCCAAGGCAATGGTGTTGCTTGAAGGCAGGATGTTGAGACCATCCTGGGCAACATAGCAAGACCCCCTATCATCTCTACAAATAATTTAAAAATTAGCTGGGCATGGTGGTGCATGCCTGTATTCCCAACTACTTGGGAGGTAGAGGTGGGAGGATTGATTGATTGAGCCCAGGAGTTCAAGACTGCAGTGAGCTGTGGTTGCATCACTGTACTCCAGCCTGAGTGACAAAATGAGATCCTGTCTCTAAAACAAAGCAAAACAAAACAAAGCAAACCAATAATCACCCTGTGTGAGGAGCTCCACTACTCATAGCACCAATTCATGAGCATGACATTCAGTGTCTTCAATAATCTGATTCCAACCACTTTTCCAGTTTCCTTTACCCTGCATCCTTCTTACTCATCTACTCTATCTTTTCTGAAAGTGCCTTTCAAATTTGTCTTTTTGTCTGTACTCATATTGTTCTTTGGGCTAAAATGACAGTTTCCCTTCTTAACTTGTCCAAATCCAACTCATTAAAAATGACATTAAAATTTAAAATAACATTACTTAACATAACATTAAAATAACATTATTTCTCTGACTATAAATTTTGGATATTACAGAGATTACTAAATATAAAATAAAATCACATAATCCCACAATCCAGAAATAGTATGGTATCTTTAGATGTATTTTCTGATCTTTGCTTCAAAGTACATATAAATACTATGCATATATACATGCATATATATATTTATTTAGAACCCTTCTTTTTTGTTGAGTATATTATGAAAATTTTACAATGTCATTAAATATTCTTCTAAAATATATATAATGGATGTATTATATTAATATATTTTATCTTTATAAGTAATGACTTGATCTATGTCTTTATTATTTCCTCTGATTTTTCTTTCCCTTAGAATAAATTATTAGATTTGAATTTACTGAGTAAAGTTATATTAACATTTTTAAGGGCCTTGATATGTATATTATGTGATCTCTCGTAAGAACTATAAAAAAAACCCCGTGTTTGCCAATGTTATAGAAAAAAAAAGTTCACGTTACTTTAATTTGCATTTTCTGAGTATTAGCAAGGTTAATCTTTCTTTTTAATGTTTATTGGTTATTTATATTGCATTTTGAGGAAATTGCTTTTTCATGGCTTTTGTCTTTTTTTTTTTTTT
>NW_016806456.1:2185076-2214890 GCF_001698545.2 Rhinopithecus bieti
ATGATGAGCATTTTTTCATGTGTCTGTTGGCTGCCTAAATGTCTTCTTTTGAGAAGTGTCTGTTCATATCCTTTGCCCACATTTTGATGGGGTTATTTGTATTTTTCTTGTAAATTTATTTAAGTTCTTTGTCGATTCTGGATATTAGCCCTTTGTCAGATGGGTAGATTGCAAAAATCTTCTTCCATTCTGTACGTTGCTGTTCACTCTGATGGTGGTTTCTTTTGCTGTGCAGAAGCTCTTTAGTTTAATTAGATCCCATTTGTCAATTTTGGCTTTTGTTGCCATTGCTTTTGGTGTTTTAGTCATGAAGTCCTTGCCCATGCCTATGTCCTGAATGGTATTGCCTAGGTTTTCTTCTGGGGTTTTTATGGTTTTAGGTCTAACATTTAAGTCTTTAATCCATCTTGAATTAATTTTTGTGTAAGGTGTAAGGAATGAATCCAGTTTCAGCTTTCTACATACGGCTAGCCACTTTTCCCAGCACCATTTATTAAATAGGGAATCCTTTCCCCATTTCTTGTTTTTGTCAGGTTTGTCAAAGATCAGATGGTTGTAGATGTATGGTGTTATTTCTGAGGCCTCTGTTATGTTCCATTGGTCTATATCTCTGTTTTGGTATGAGTACCATGCTGTTTTGGTAACTGTAGCCTTGTAGCGTAGTTTGAAGTCATGTAGCGTGATGCCTCCAGCTTTGTTCTTTTTGCTTGGGATTGTCTTGGCAGTGCAGGCTCTTTTTTGGTTCCATATGAACTTTAAAGTAGTTTCTCCCAATTCTGTGAAGAAAGTCATCGGTAGCTTGATGGGGATGGCATTGAATCTATAAATTACCTTGGGCAGTATGGCCATTTCCACAATATTGATTCTTTCTATCCAAGAGCGTAGAATGTTCTTCCATTTGTTTGTGTCCTCTTTTCTTTTGTTGAGCAGTGGTTTGTAGTTCTCCTTGAAGAGGTCCTTCACATCCCTTGTAAGTTGGATTCCCAGGTATTTTATTCTCTTTGTAGCAATTGTGAATGGGAGTTCACTCATGATTTGGCTCTCTGTTTGTCTGTTATTGGTGTATAGGAATGCTTGTGATTTTTGCACATTGATTTTTGTATCCTGAGACTTTGCTGAAGTTGCTTATCAGCTTAAGGAGATTTTGGGCTGAGATGATGGGGTTTTCTAAATATATAATCATGTCATGTACAAACAGGGAAAATTTGACTTCCTCTTTTCCTAATTGAATACCCTTTATTTCTTTCTCTTTCCTGATTCCTCTGGCCAGAACTTCCAACACTATGTTGAATAGGAGTGGTGAGAGAGGGCATCCCTGTCTTGTGCCAGTTTTCAAAGAGAATGCTTCTAGTTTTTGCCATTTCAGTATGATAATGGCTGTGGGTTTGTCCTAAATAGCTCTTATTATTTTGAGATACATTCCATCAATACCTAGTTTATTGAGAGTTTTTAGCATGAACGGCTGTTGAAAAGCTTATCCACCACGATCAAGTCGGCTTCATCCCTGGGATGCAAGGCTGGTTAAACACATGCAAATCAATAAACATAATCCATCACATAAACAGAACCAACAACAAAAACCACATGATTATCTCAATAGATACAGAAAAGGCCTTCAACAAAACTCCCTTTTCACTCTTTATCCTGAGGCACCATCCCTCTAAGTACCTTCTCTAGAGAAAAGCATGAGTTTGACTCACCAGTAAACCAGGGCCAGCAGCAGGTGCCACTCCAGAAGTCACCCAGATTAACATTTCTGCCTACCTTCTTGGTGAGGTTCTCCAGGAGTGGCATAACTACCAGACACAAGGATTTTCAGTCTTCTTCTGGAAATTTCAGTTGCTCTCATACTTTTATCAGGTTTCTTATTGATTAAGTCTCTTCTTTTCTACTTGCACTGGGAACTTTGCAGATATTCTATCATTATTTCTTTCAGTTGTTCCCATTTTACATTGAAAGAATTGAGGCTTGCAGTATTTAAACCCTCAAGGCCACACAGCTGGTCAAGTAGGGTAGCAAGGACTCAAGCTCAGGTTTGCCTTATCCAGAGCTCCTGTTATTTTCACTATACCAGGTTTCAAGACATAAAAAGGTGATTTGGATTACTGAAACCATATGTGCATCCCTGAGAGACTTTCACCCTCTTGGCAATGCAACCATTGAATTTTAGTGTGAGAGGGAGAGAGGTTGTTTTAATGAACATTTATTTTGAAAGATAATTATGAATGTTCAGAATAATGAGTGAATTAGGTGCTTATAGGTACGGTATGAGAAATTAAAAACATAATAGATGAACAAAAATACTTATCAAATGAAAGATAATTATATGCTTATTTTAATTAAGAATATGTTTGATTTAATGAGGAAGTGAGATTTGGGACCCACAATGCCAGTTTTGGAGGCAGAGTAGTTATAACCACAGACCTTGGAGTCAATCAGAACTGGATTTAGATCCTAGTTTAGCCATGAATACTTCATCTGTCTATAACTAAGTTTGCTCATCTGTAAAAAGGGGTAATAATTCATATGCCTTGGTCACTCATTGAGATAATAGATTCATTCATTTCTGTATTTATTTCTTTGACAAAGATATTTTTGAATATTTACAATTTGTCTGATTCTGAAGATGTAACCGTGAATGAGATACATACATGATTCCTGCCCAAAGAGAACTGATAGTCTTATGGTTAATTGTAAAGTATTATTTCTTTTTTTTCATGGTGTCAGACACATGCTAAGCAGTAATTCATGGCAGATGTTATTATTATATTATTATCATTATTATTATGAGTGTGCGTTTCTACAATTGCTTGTAATTTTGACATATCTTACATTTGATAATAGGTGTGAGACCTAGTTAACATTTTCCTGTATTGGCATTTCTAATTAAAGGATAGCATCATAAGGTAACAAGCAATTATTGTTAACAAAGGAAGTACTGTATAATCAGAATCTTGCCTCAAGAACGTAGGGTTTCTTCTCTCCTCCTTATTTGACTGCTCTTCCGTGTTTAGCCACATGAAACACTCAGAACAGTGTCTGGCATGATGAATAACTATTAGCTGAAAAAAGAATGTATGACTGAATGAGGGTTGCACAAACTCTAAACACAGTATCTGGCTGTTGCCTGAAAAGAGATGCTCTCTAGTTGTAAGTTGTACCATGATAGTCTCCATGCAATAAAAACTTAAGAGTATTTTGTAAACTCAAGCATCTTAACTCGGGGGAAAATCCAAGGTGGGAGACTCTAATCAGGAATGTTATTTTAATGTCATTACACTACAATAGGGGAGAAAAGTGAAAAGGCTGAATATACAATAATCATTTCCTGCAAATGAAGGAATCTAGTCTGAGGGAATTAAACTCTGAAATAGTCATTCAGGTGTTTTTCCATGCACCCATACATTTTACAATGAGTTCCTTTAAATGTAATAATTTGAGTTCGTATTTTACCATAATTTACTACATTTTGAGATTCATATGTTAGAATTTAATGCCTTATTCAATGAAAATAACTTTTACATGCACTTAGTGCATATCCTTGAAAAGTCTTTAGTAATGAAAAAAACATGTGGCATGGAGTTTTGAAAGGGTTTCTGCCATATCAGATTCACATTCATAAAGATAAATTCGTTTATATGGGTCAGATTCCATTTCAACAAATACCTGTTTGCAAAAGATGAAAAAGCCCCAGGTTATAATCTATTCACTTTGTATTATGAGATGTGCCCATTTAATATTATGTTAATTAACTCATTAGTATAACAAAAACTACACTTTTACTGAACTTAAGATCGTGGAATTTGACCCACACATTATTTAACTATGATTTAACGGTAGAATTTCTAGACCATCTGGAGAAATCTTCTGTTCTTAATAATGTTTGGAAGAACATTAGTGGTTATTTAGTTTCAATGTTTTCACATTGTAATTCAAACTCATTACCACCATAAGGAAGTTAATGTGATCAGTATGAACACATTTTTACCTTTAAAGACATAATCATAATAATTTTAATATGTAGGCCAAATAATGTTGATAATGAAGTCTAAAGGAAGTTATAGCTTTCTCTCCCTATCCCCCCTTCTTTCCCCCAACACACACTCATTTTAGATAAACATTGCAAGTTACAAGTGTAATACTCATTTACTGAAATATTCACTGAATTAAAATTTGACCCATAAATTCCAACCTACATCAGCTACTGTTTTTTCTCCTTTCCCTTTCCCTTTTAAAAGAAATATGCTTTTATTCTCTACGTATTGAATGTAAATCAGAGAACCAATGCATCAGAGATGAACATTACTTTTCAAAATCTATCTATACACAAATGCTCATGTATCTCATGCCCTAATTGTATGCATGTGTGCATGATGATTGCACACAGTGTGTGAAAACGTTGTTATGGTGGGTGAGCATTTATGAAAATAGAAATCAGTCAGCACTAGTTTAAGCCAGACATGGTGCGGGTAGGTAATATAAAAGCTTCTTTCTGCAGACCTCTTCAGTTGTCTGTAGCATCCCAATTCTGAGCTAAAACCTTCATTGCTATTCTAGTCATAGAATTCAAAGATGGAAAACACCTATTAGGTTACTTAGTTTATCCCCCTAGGGCCAGCATTGAAGATTACTCTGATAGCATATTTTATTCCTTCTTCTACTTCTCCTTTGGTATTTGGTCCACCCTCATTCTAAACTGTCTATGCTGACAGGGTTTCAGTGTGCTTTCCTTAGGTAAGTATATTCACCTTGATTTATTTACATTCCTTCGATATTTAGACACATCTTGTACTTTGCAAATACTATTGCGTGCTTGTAATCAGATCAAAGCAAATGACTTTTCCCTCTTCACAGTATTAATCATCTACCCATGGATCATAGCATACCAAACAATATGGGGGTAGTAATAACAATAGCTTTGATGCATTTTTTGCTTCTCCACATAGACGTTTGTGTACATGTACATAACTGGCCACCAATCTCTTTCTCAGATTGCTTATCAACAAAGGCTTATGAAAAAGCAAGAAGATCATCTGAATTATGTAAAATTTTGCATACTAACGAGCCACAAAATAGATTTGCTGCAAATCTCATTATTAGAGCAAATAGGGTATGGCAAGATACTTTGATTCAGTTCAACCGAAGATATCTGGACTTTAAGGGCAAATCTAAGTTGTTTACCCTTCTTAAATCAGAAATCCAGTTGGATATACCAAAGTGAATGGTGAAGAGCTTAAGATGTGTCAGGATTTTTTTTTAAAGCACTTCACGTATGTTAACTCAATCCTTCTAACAGCTTTTGGGGATATGTTTTAAATAACTCTTATTTTACTGAAAACACTGAGGCGCAGGTTCACTTGTACCCTGTCATAGGACTGGTTAGCAATCCAGTAGGTCAGCTTCAGAGTCCATGCCCTTAACCACTATGCTGACTAGAGTCAGGGGGGAAATGAGTGAGCATGTGCTTTGGAGTCTGATGGACCCTGCTTTGAACATTGGTTTTGTCACAGCTGTTGAAACTTCATACAAGTCAGTTGTCCTTGTTGAGCCTTGGTTCCATTGTCTGGATAGTGGGATTAACAATATTCTCCTCTTAGGATTTTATGAGGTTTAAGTAAGAAAATGCATGTCCAGCACTTGGTACAGTTTGTGACATGTGATTGACATCAAATGAAAGTTTGTTACCTCCTTTTGAAGTTCTCTCTAACGGCATGGAGGGAGCTTGGCCATCCCACTTTCTTCTAAATCAGGGGTTCCAACCCCCAGATCACAGACCAGCACCAGTACATGGCCTGTTGGGAACTGGGCCACACAGTGGGAATTGAGCAGCAAGTGAGCAAGTGAAGCTTCATCTGTATTTACAGCCACTCCCCATCACTCGCATTACCATCTGAGCTCCACCTCCTGTCAGATCAATGGCAGCATTAGATTCTCAAAGAAGCATGAACCCTATTGTGAACTGCAGATGCAAAGGGTATAAGTTGAGCTCACCTTATGAGAATTTAATGCCTGATGATCGGTCACTGTCTTCCATCACCCCCAGATGGGACTGTCTAGTTGCAGGAAAACAAGCTCAGGGTTCCCACTGATTCTACATTATGGTGAGTTTCATAATTATTTCATTGTATGTTACAATGCAATAATAATAGAACTAAAGTATACAATAAATATAAGGTGCTTGAATCATCCTGAAACCATTCCCCAACCCTGGACCATGTAAAAATTGTCTTCCATGAAACCAGTCCCTGGTACCAAAAAGAGTAGGGACTGATGTTCTAAGCCACTCATCTAACGTTCTTAAATTATGTTCTAAGTGATTGGCCTTTGTTCTCCACATAAAGGGCATGTGTTTGTGCTAAAGTGTGTTAGAGATTTTGTGGTATGCAAGTATAAACTTGTAGAATCAAGTTGGGACACAGTCTGACCAGTTTCTTCATATGATGTCTACTAACTAAACCAACGTGTTTGTTTACACAGTGTCTACCAACTAAACACGTTGGATAGCCCCCAATTTAAAAGTAGATTCTGCTCCAAAAATGTGTTGCAATTTGTGACTTGGAGCATGTTTTCTTCTAAAAGCTATATCATAAATGGTTAGTTCACACATCTTTTGAGTTCATAAGATATCTAAGCTGTCCTAGTAGCCTGTAGCAAAGACTGTGGTTGATTTGCTTGCCATAAATAAATTCTTCTATTTAATATCTAGTTTAGTCTACTCAACTTAGAGTCCTGAAAGGACAGAACTGAGTACTACAATTTCTGATAAATGGAGAAATTTTAGAAAACATATAGCTCCACCAGCTGGCTGGTGATCGATGAAGAGTTCTCCCTATAATTTAAAATGATTCACAAAAACTAACTAGGGCACAGAGACACTACACTCATGAAGAGATAGAGACAGAGTCCATCCAATGGCCATGTCATGTATAGGGCAAGAACGGCCAAGCTGGTATATAGGAAGAAAAGAACAAAGCAGATGTATGCACAGAAAGAAGCCATGTGGTTCAGAGAGTTAGATGGAGTGAATAGGTACCTGATGACCTTCCAGGTCCCATAAAGCCTAGCTGTAGTATTCTACAATTGGACCTCATAGGAACTTCTTGTGTTATTTTGATAAATCCTTTTTACTTAAAAAGTGGGTTTCTTTTATAGGCAACAAAATGATTCTTGGCCAAACTAAAGTGCTCAGATCAGAAGCCTTCTGAATTCTACTTGTTGCCATTCTGGATGGCTGTCTAGGAGTGAATGGGCAGGGGCTCTGACGTCTTGATCTGATAGTGTCAATGAAAGGCTCTGGGTTGGAAGGAATGGGAAATGGAAGGCCTGGTCTTGGTCACAGTCTATTTTTGTTAACTCTGAACCCATAAGGCACTGTTGTCATTCCCTCAGGGTCTTCCCTGCTACATGCGGTCTACCACTTTCCTTCTGTTTCACACTGTTCCTGTCTTGAATGCCCTTTTGTTCCCCTTAATTTATACAAAGTTTATTCTGCCTTCATTGTATCTCAAGATGAGTTATAGAGAGTTATAGAGTTTTATGGCAGGAAAGGGGAAAAGCCATCTAGTTTAAAGGCTCAAAGAGGTTACCAAGGCCACTCAACTAGAAAATAATGCTGTCAGGACTTGAACTTAGGTTCTGACTTCAGTATGTTTTCCGTTAGACAACTCCGCCTGTGGTCCACAGGGCCTCCCCTCCTTCTTAGTGTATCAGAGTGACCTCTATACAATACAGGATTAAATTATATATTCCCCTGACGTATAAGTACTGCAAATACTGCATTGTCCAATGTATCTTGTATAACTTATGTTTTTCTTAGTAGACCGCAAGCTTGTTGAGAGCAGAAATAGTACTTTCTTTTATTGTAGTTCCTCTTAGCTCTTCACGGAATGCTTGGCATATAAGTGATCAACACATTTCTGCTTATTCCTTAAGTGATTGAAAATATCACATGAAGATAAATGATGAACTTCAAAGTTTCCAGAGCTGACATATTTAAAAGATGAAGAATGTTTTTAACATAGATAAGTCCCATGAAAATTGTTTTATTTTACAACCACTGATGCCAGAGAATTTTGCTATGAAGGGTAGGGACTGGACCTTTGCACATTTTGAGTGGGAGCCAGATTTTGAGGCTGGAATTTGCATTAATTGCAGAAGTCAGATGATGCTTAGATAAGCACAGAGACAGGGTGTATATAGCAGTCATTCACATGTAGGTGTAGCCAGGGGCATGGTATATCCAATTGGAGTAGATCAGGTAATTCATGGATTAACTAGTTTATTTCAAGTGATGATCACATAGCTGTCAGAACAACATCCTAGTGGTCCTCCTCTAAGATTTTGTACTTCGTAGGGAGCATGGATGAGAGGGTGAGTTAGCTTTTGTTTTTTGCTGATTCTAAGCATGTCTTCTTGCTTTCTGATTTTCCTACTAACTACCATCTTCATGGTCCTAGGTTTCATTGTTCACACTTGTATCTTAATGCATTCTGACTGTATATTGTGGGCAGCATAGACATAACATTCAGTTTGGGTTATGGGAACCAGCAAGTGTTAGTTAAACTTTCTGGATTCTTAGACTCATTAAAAGAGTTCATCTTTGCTGGGACCACAAAACTGTGATTTTCTTTTAGATCATGTCTCAAAGTGACCTTCTTACCATTCACTTTGTTATATCCAATTGGTATTCCTGGGTTTGAGAAAGACCAGCTACTTAGATATGCTCTTTTTCTATTTATTATATTTTTATTATACTTTAAGTTCTAGGGTACATGTGCACAACATGCAGGTTTGTTACATAAGTATACCTGTGCCATGTTGGTTTGCTGCACCCATTGACTCGTCATTTACATTAGGTATTTATCCTAATGCTATCTCTCTTCCTGCACCCCCACCCCATGACAGGTGTGTGTGGGTGTGTGTGTTGTTGTGTGTATGATGTTCCCCTCCCTGTGTCCAAGTGTTCTCATTGTTCAATTCACACCTATGAGTGAGAACATGTGGTGTTTGGTTTTCTGTCCTTGTGACAGTTTGCTCAAAATGATGGTTTCCAGCTGTATCCATGTCCCTGCAAAGGACATGAAATCATCCTTTTTTATGGCTGCATAGTATTCCATGGTGTATATGTGTCACATTTTCTTAATCCAGTCTATCATTGATGAACATTTGGGTTGGTTCCAAGACTTTGCTATTGTGAATAGTGCCTCAATAAACATACGTGTGCATGTGTCTTTCTAGTAGTATGATTTATAATCCTTTCAGTGTATACCCATTAATGGGATGGCTGGGTCAAATGATATTTCTACTTCTAGATCCTTGAGGAATCGCCACACTGTCTTCCACAATGGTTGAGCTAGTTTACACTCCCACCAACAGTGTAAAAGCATTCCTATTTCTCCACATCCTCTCCAGCATCTGTTGTTTCCTGACTTTTTAATGATCACCATTCTAACTGGTGTGAGATGGTATCTCATTGTGGTTCTTGCATTTCTCTGATGGCCAGTGATGATGAGCATTTTTTCACGTGTCTGTTGGCTGCCTAAATGTCTTCTTTTGAGAAGTGTCTGTTCATATCCTTTGCCCACTTTTTGATGGAGTTGTTTGATTTTTTCTTGTAAATTTGTTTAAGTTCTTTATAGATGGTGGGTAGTAGCCCTTTGTCAGATAGGAAGATTGCAAAAATTTTCTCCCATTCCATAGGTTGCCTGTTGACTCTGATGGTGGTTTCTTTTGCTGTGCAGAAGCTCTTTAGTTTAATTAGATCCCATTTGTCAATTTTGGCTTTTGTTGCCATTGCTTTTGGTGTTTTAGTCATGAAGTCCTTGCCCATGCCTATGTCCTGAATGGTATTGCCTAGGTTTTCTTCTGGGGTTTTTATGGTTTTAGGTCTGACATTTAAGTCTTTAATCCATCTTGAATTAATTTTTGTGTAAGGTGTAAGGAAGGGATCCAGTTTCAGCTTTCTACATACGGCTAGCCACTTTTCCCAGCACCATTTATTAAATAGGGAATCCTTTCCCCATTTCTTGTTTTTGTCAGGTTTGTCAAAGATCAGATGGTTGTAGATGTATGGTATTATTTCTGATACCAGAAATATATGTTATGTTCCATTGGTCTATATCTCTGTTTTGGTATGAGTACCATGCTGTTTTGGTAACTGTAGCATTGTAGCACAGTTTGAAGTCGTGTAGTGTGATGCCTCCAGCTTTGTTCTTTTTGCTTAGGATTGTCTTGGCAGTGCAGGCTCTTTTTTGGTTCCATATGAACTTTAAAGTAGTTTCTCCCAGTTCTGTGAAGAAAGTCATTGGTAGCTTGATGGGGATGGCATTGAATCTATAAATTACCTTGGGCAGTATGGCCATTTTCACGATATTGATTCTTTCTATTCATGAGCATGGAATGTTCTTCCATTTGTTTGTGTCCTCTTTTCTTTTGTTGAGCAGTGGTTTGTAGTTCTCCCTGAAGAGGTCCCTCATATCCCTTGTAAGTTGGATTTCTAGATATTTTATTCTCTTTGTAGCAATTGTGAATGGGAGTTCACTCATGATTGGCTCTCTGTTTGTCTGTTCTTGGTGTATAGGAATGCTTGTGATTTTTGCACATTGATTTTGTATCCTGAGACTTTGCTGAAGTTGCTTATCAGCTTAAGGAAATTTTGGGCTGAGATGATGGGGTTTTCTAAATATACAATCATGTCATCTGCAAACATAGATAATTTGACTTCCTCTTTTTCTGAATTGAATACCCTTTATTTCTTTCTCTTTCCTGATTACCCTGGCCAGAACTTCCAACACTATGTTGAACAGGAGTAGTGAGAGAGGACATCCTTGTCTTTTGCCGGTTTTCAAAGGGAATGCATTCAGCTTCCAGTTTTTGCCCATTCAGTGTGATAATGGCTGTGGGTTTGTCCTAAATAGCTCTTATTATTTTGATTGAGAGTTTTTAGCATGAAGCATTGTTGAATTTTGTTCAAGGCCTTTCCTGCATCTATTGAGATAATCATGTGGTTTTTGTCGTTGGTTCTTTTTGTGTGATGGATTACATTTATTGATTTGTGTGTGTTGAACCACCCTTGCATCCCAGGGATGAAGCCCACTTGATCATGGTGGATAAGCTTTTTGATGTACTGCTGGATTCGGTTTGCCAGTATTTTATTGAGGATTTTCGCATCAATGTTCACCATGGATATTGGTCTAAGATTCTCTTTTTTTGTTATGTCTCTACCAGGCTTTGATATCAGGATGATGCTGGCTTCATAAAATGAGTTAGGGAGGATTCCCTCTTTTTATATTGATTGGAATAGTTTCAGAAGGAATGGTACCACCACTTCTTTGTACCTCTGGTAGAATTCGGCTGTGAATCCCTCTGGTCCTGGACTTTTTTTCATTGGTAGGCTATTAATTATTGCCTCAATTTCAGAGCCTGTTACTGGTCTATTCAGAGTTTCAACTTCTTCCTGGTTTAGTCTTGGGAGGGTGTATGTGTCCAGGAATTTATCCATTTCTTCTAGATTTTCTAGTTTATTTGCGTAGAGGTGTTTATAGTATTCTCTGATGGTAGTTTGTATTTCTGTGTGATTGGTGGCGATATCCCCTTTATCATTTTCTATTGCGTCTATTGGATTCTTCTCTCTTTTATTCTTTGTTATTCTTGCTAGTGGTCTATCAATTTTGTTGATCTGTTCAAAAAACCAGCTCCTGGATTCATTGATTTTTTGAAGGGTTCTGCTCTGATGTCAGTTATTTCTTGCCTTCTGCTAGTTTTTGAATTTGTTTGCTTTTGCTTCTCTAGTTCTTTTAATTGAGATGTTAGGGTGTCGATTTTAGATCTTTCCTGCTTTCTCTTGTGGGCATTTAGTGCTATAAATTTCCCTCTACACACTGCTTTAAATGTGTCCCAGAAATTCTGGCACGTTGTGTCTTTGTTCTCTTTGTTTTCAAAGAACATCTTTATTTCTGCCTTCATCTTGTTATCTACCCAGTAGTTATTCAGGAGCAGGTTGCTCAGTTGCCATGTAGTTGTGCAGTTTTGAATGAGTTTCTTAATCCTGAGTTCTAATTTGATTGCACTGTGGTCCGGGAGACAGTTTGTTGTGATTTCTGTTCTTTTACATTTGTTGAGGACTGCTTTACTTCCAACTATGTGGTCAGTTTTGGAAAAAGTGCTATGTGGTGCTGAGAAGAATATATATTCTGTTGATTTGGGGTAGAGAGTTCTGTAGATGTCTGTTATGTCCACTTGGTGCAGAGTTGAGTTCAAGTCCTGAATATCCTTGTCAACCTTCTGTCTCACTGATCTGTCTAATATTGACATTGGGGTGTTAAAGTCTCCCATTATTATTGTGTGGGAGTCTAAGTCTCTTTGTAGGTCTCTAAGGACTTGCTTTATGAATCTAGGTGCTCCTGTATTGGGTGCATATATATTTGGGATAGTTAGCTCTTCTTGTTGAATTGATCCCTTTACCATTATGTAATGGCCTTCTTTATCTCTTTTGATCTTTACTGGTTTAAAGTCTGTTTTATCAGAGACTAGGATTGCAACCCCTGCTTTTTTTTTTTGTTTTCCATTTGCTTGGTAGATCTTCCTCCATCCCTTTATTTTGAGCCTATGTGTGTCTCTGCACATGAGATGGGTCTCCTGAATACAACACATTGATGGGTTTTGACTCTTTATCCAATTTGCTAGTCTGTGTCTTTTAATTGGGGCATTTAGCCCATTTACATTTAAGGTTAATATTGTTATGTGTGAATTTGATCCTGTCATTTTGATGTTAGCTGGTTATTTTGCCCATTAATTGATGCAGTTTCTTCCTAGCATGGCTGGTCTTTACAATTTGGCATGTTTTTGCAGTGGCTGGTACCAGTTGTTCCTTTTCATGTTTTGTGCTTCCTTCAGGAGCTGTCGTAAGGTAGGCCCGGTGGTAACAAAATCCCTTAGCATTTGCTTCTCTGTAAAGGCTTTTATTTCTCCTTCACTTATGAAGCTAGTTTGGCTGGATATGAAATTCTGGGTTGAAAATTCTTTTCTTGAAGAATGTTGAATATTGGCCCCTACTCTCTTCTGGCTTGTAGAGTTTCTGCTGAGAGATCCGCTGTTATTCTGATGGGCTTCCCTTTGTGGGTAACCTGACCTTTCTCTCTGGCTGCCCTTAACATTTTTTCCTTCATTTCAACCTTAGTGAATCTGACGATTATGTGTCTTGGTGTTGCTCTTCTCGAGGAGTATCTTTGTGGTGTTCTCTGAATTTCCTGAATTTGAATGTTGGCCTGTCGTGCTAGGTTGGGAAAGTTCTCCTGGATAATATCCTGCAAAGTGTTTTCCAATGTGGTTCCATTGTCCCCATCACTTTCAGATATACCAATCAAACGTAGATTTAGTCCCATCACTTTCAGATATACCAATCAAATGTAGATTTAGTCTTTTCACATAGTCCCATATTTCTTGGAGGTTTTGCTCATTTCTTTTTACTGTTTTTTCTCTAAACTTCCCTTCTTGCTTTATTTCATTAATTTGATCTTCAATCACTAATACCCTTTCTTCCACTTGATCAAATTGGCGATTGAAGCTTGTGCATGCATCATGTAGTTCTCGTGCCATGGTTTTCAGTTCCATCAGGTCATTTAAGATCTTCTCTACACTGTTTATTCTAGTTAGCCATTTGTCTAATCTTTTTTCAAGGTTTTAAACTTCCTTGTGATGGGTTCAAGCATCCTCCTTTAGCTCAGAGAAGTTTGTTATTAGTGACCTTCTGAAGCCTACTTCTGTCAACTCATCAAAGTCATTCCTGTCCTATTTTGTTTCATTGCTGGCGAGGAGCTGCAATCCTTTGGAGGAGAAGAGGCGCTCTGGTTTTTAGAATTTTCAGCTTTTCTGCTGAAAAAACATTTTTGTGGTTTTATCTACCTTTGGTCTTTGATGTTGGTGACCTACAGATGGGGTTTTGGTGTGGATGTCCTCTTTGTTGATGTTGATGCTATTCCTGTTTGTTAGTTTTCCTTCTAATGGTCAGGTCCCTCAGCTGCAGGTCTGTTGGAGTTTGCTGGAGGTCCACTCCAGACTCTGTTTACCTGGGTATCACCAACGGAGGCTGCAGAGCAGCAAATATTGCAGAACAACAAATATCTAGAAGCTTTGTCTCAGAGGGGCACCCACCTGTGTGAAGTGTGAGTCAGCCCCTACTGTGAGGTGTCTCCCAGTTAGAGTACATGGGGGTCAGGGACCCACTTGAGGAGGCAGTCTGTCCATTCTCAGAGCTGAAACACTGTGCTGGGAGACCCACTGCTCTCTTCAGAGCTGTCAGACAGGAATGTTTAAGTATACAGAAGTTTCTGCTGCCTTTTGTTCAGCTATGCCCTGCCCCCAGAGGTGGAGTCTACAGAGGCAGCAGGCCCTGCTGAGCTGTGGTGGGCTCCACCCAGTTCAAGCTTCCCTGGCCACTTTGTTTACCTATTCAAGCCTCAGCAATTGCAGACACCCCTCCGCCTGCCAGGCTGCTGCCTCGCAGGTCGATCTCAGACTGCTGCGCTAGCAGTGAGCAAGGCTTTGTGGGAGTGGGACCTGCTGAGCCAGGTGTGGGATATAATCTCCTAGTGTGCCATTTGCTAAGACCGTTGGAAAAGTGCAGTATTTGGGTGGCAGTGTCCCAATTTTCCAAGTACAGTCTATCATGGCCTCCCTTGGCTAGGAAAGGGAAATCCCCTGACCCCTTGTACTTCCTGGGTGAGGTGATGCCCCGCTCTCCTTGGGCTTGCCCTCCATGGGCCACACCCACTGTCCAACAAGTCCCAGTGAGATGAATCAGGTGCCTCAGTTGGAAATGCAGAAATTACCAGTCTTCTGCATTGATCATGCTGGGAGCTGCAGACTGGAGCTGTTCCTATTTGGCCATCTTGGAATGGTGACCCACCAGATATGCTCTTAATGTTTAGATATCTTCAGTTGAACAAGGTCTCCTTGTTATACTTTATTTGCTTCAACAGTGAGATTTGGAGCAATCCTAGCAATCCTAGTTTGTGGTTTGCTCTGCATGAAGTGTTTTATATAACTAACATGGTTTGCTTGCCTTTTCTTCTACTTCTGTTGATAAGCAATCTGAGAAAAACATTGGTGGCTCATGAGGTAAACATATACACACATATATATATATGCATAGAAACAAAAATGCATTAATATAATATTAACAGATGATTAAATTAAAGTGAGCTTTCACTCCTGACATTTTATGAGTATAAATTACTTTATAGTTAAGAAAGCAGTAAGTACTCTTAAATATGCAATAATGAATAATTTTGAAATATAGAGAGATATCACCATTTATGTCTTAGATGCATTCACTATGTTCCTAATTTTGTTTTAAATTATAAGACCACAGTTTGGGAAAATATAAGCTAGAAAGAAAAAAATGTAAAATTTTCTGCAATGCTTAATTTACTCAATAATTATGCTATGCTCGTTGGCATCAATGAATATATGCATGTTAATTTCCCCATGATCTTTAGCTTACAGATACTCAGAGGGTGATGCTGGTGATCTGATGGAAAGAGCATTTTTCTTACAATTTTAGCTGAATATTTGCTGTGTAATCATTGGCAAGCCAGCCAATCTTTCTGAAATTTGGTTTCCTCATCAGTAGAGTGTAAATAATAATAAGAGCTGTTGTAAATGCCAACTTAGATAATATATGTAAAATGACTTTTAAATTGTGAGATGTATTGTATGTCTAGAAGCAATAATAATTACCATAATTTTTACCTTAAAGTTCATAGACATCCTTATCAAGCTCTTATTTCTTTTTTTTTTTTTTTTTTTTTTTTTTGAGACGGAGTCTCTCTCTGTCGCCCAGGCTGGAGTGCAGTGGCCGGATCTCAGCTCACCGCAAGCTCCGCCTCCCGGGTTTACGCCATTCTCCTGCCTCAGCCTCCCAAGTAGCTGGGACTACAGGCGCCCGCCACCTTGCCCGGCTAGTTTTTTGTATTTTTTAGTAGAGACGGGTTTTCACCATGTTAGCCAGGATGGTCTCGATCTCCTGACCTCGTGATCTGCCCGTCTCGGCCTCCCAAAGTGCTGGGATTACAGGCTTGAGCCACCGCGCCCGGCCAAAGCTCTCATTTCTTTGATGGGAAGGGACTGACTGAGTCTCTCTCCTATTAGAAGCAATACCCAGCTTCACTGGGCAACCCTAATCTGTGACTACAAGAAAAGTCATGTTACTGTGACTTTGCCCATATTTTTCCTTCCACTTGGAATCCCGTCCTCCACATTCCCTGAAACTTGCCTTCTTAGATTGGCTTACCTCAACTCCTCTTTCACAGATCAGCTCAAAAGCCCCCACCTCCATGAAGCTTTCTCTCTCTCTCTCTCTCTTTTTTTTTTCTTGACAGATCCTCACTCTGCTGCCAGACTGGAGTGCAGTGGCACAATCTCAGCTCACTGCAACCTCTGACTCCCTGGTTCAAGTAATTCTGCCTCAGCCTCCCAAGTAGCTGGGATTACAGGCATGTGCCACCATGCCCAGCTAATTTTTGTATTTTTAGTAGAGACAGGGTTTCACCATGTTGGCCAGGATGGTATGGATCTCCTGACCTCATGATCTGCCTGCTTCGACCTCCCAAAGTGCTGGGATTATAGGTGTGAGCCACTGTGCCTGGCCAAAGCTTTCTCTGATAATCCTTCAAGAAGACCCCTCATCTTGAATTTCCTTAGACATTACCATAATTAGTTGTTGACAAATCTGTCTCTTTAACCAGATAGGTATTTGACTATTGGGTTAAAATTGACAGCTGCATCCTACACCATGAACCCTTTCCTGGTGTACTATCAAGCATTGGTCTAAGTGTAAAGTTTATTTTTGCTGTAACTGAGTACACTATTTCTTTGGTTGTTGTTTTGTTTTTTGAGATGGAGTCTCACTCTGTCATCCAGGCTGGAGTGCAGTGGCACCATCTCGGTTCACTGCAACCCCCACCTCCTGAGTTCAAGCGATTCTCCTGCCTCAGCCTCCCAAGTAGCTGGGATACAGGCACGTGCCACCATACCCAGCTAATTTTTGTATTTTTTTTTTTTTTTTTTTTTTTAGTAGAGATGGGGTTTCACCATATTGGCCAGGTTGGTTTCAAAATACTGACTTCATGATCCGCCTGCCTCAGCCTCCCAAAGTGCTGCAATTACAGGCATGAGCCACCACACCCAGCCTTACATTCATTTATTACAATGTGTAAGAAGGTACATTGAGTTGAGTTAGTGTATTAGTTCATTTTCACACTGCTGATAAAGACATATCCATACACATTTGTAAAGAAAAAGAGGTTTAAAGGACTCACAATTCTATGTGGCTGGGGAGGCCTCACAATCATGGCAGAAAGCAAATGGCGTGTCTTACATGGTGACAGACAAGAGAGAAAATGAGAGCCAAGCAAAAGGGTTTTCCCCTTGTAAAACCATCAGATCTCATGAGACTTATTCACTATCACAAGAACAATATGGGGGAACCACTCCCATGATTCAGTTATCTCCCACTAGATCCCTTCCACAACATGTGAGAATTATGGGAGTTACAATTCAAGATGAGATTTGGGTGGGGATACAGCCAAACCATATCAGTAAATTATGCAATGTGGTCTAAAGCAGGTTGTTAGTTGCTGCAAGGAGAGCTAAATATTGTCAATAGCAGACCAGAAATGGATAAAGATCAGAAATTTATGTGTCACGCCAGAGCAGCCCATGCTTTACCCAACAGTGAGACACTGATTTGTGACTGATGGAGGAAACCTAAACCCTTCAGATGCATGCCCAGATTTCTAGTATTTAAAAATACATTCAGTATTTAAAAATATATTCTTGTGTTTAGAAATAAAAAATACAAAAGGAATTGAGAACTGCTGCACTCACTGTACTTGATGTTGAGTTCCTTGAGGGTGTGCATGAGTATTTGAATAGGAAAAAAAGAGTAATACATGAGAATCAGAGTTGATAGATCTAAAAACATAATTAGTCAAATAATTTTTTGTTAAGTCTGGCACTTTTCTACTGTGAAGAAAAAGATTTTTGGTATGGTAGTGGCCAACGATTTCTGGAAACTTAAGAAAATAGGTTCAGTTCATTTTGTGGTTAAGATCTTGTGCTTTGAAATCAGATGGATCTGTTCTCAAATCCCAACTTGGCTATTTACTACCTATGTGATTTGATTGCTTAATGTCTCCAAGCCTCAGTTTTCTTTTCTTTAAATGAGGCTAATAGAATATATGAGTTGGGATGATTTTGGCTATAAAAAACAGATGTTCCGATAATAAAATAATTGATTATTTTACATAGTGAGAAGTTCAAAGGCACAGTGGGTTCCAAGGTTGTGAGAGATTCAATGACACAGTGATGTTCTTTCCATCTTTTAGTGTTACCATCTTCAGGGTTGACTTCTTTCAGAAGCAAACTCTCATTTTCAGAGGGCTGCATTTTCCAGTGCCTCTTAAATGTGAAGGAAATTTTATTTCAAGACCTCTGGTAAGGCTGGGTGTATTGGCTTACATCAGTAATCCCAGTACTTTGGGAGGCCAAGGTGGGAGGATCACTTGAGGCTAGATGTTTGAGACCAGCCTGGGCAACATAGTGAGATCCTGTCTCCACAGACAAAAATAAAATTATCTGGATGTGATGGTGCATGCCTATAGTCCTACCTACTCGGGGGGCTGATGGGGGAGGATCACTTGGGCCCAGGAGTTTGAGCCTGCAGTGAGCTAGGGCCGGTGACAGCAGAAGACTCTGTTTCTGAAACAAACACAACACAACAAAACAAAAGGCTACCGGGTTAGCAGCTTATTCCCAAAGTAATGACTAGTAGTGAGGATAGAATTATCATGATTGTTGCAAATCAGTCATCTCAAGAGAAATAAATGTTGGAGAGTCACCATAGCTACTACAGAATCAACTTTTAATTTTTTTTATTTTTTGAGAAAACTGCTAATGAAACGCTGAGCTCATTGTCCCACATAGAGTAAGAATATGGTAGCTTTTCTTATCAACCAGTCACTAATTTGGACCTAAAAAGTCCACTTCAGATTTTTGGTTTGTAACATTTCTTGCACCTACTTTCTTTACTTAACAATCATTCTGTTCCTAATTCCTTTTCTCTCCTTTGGCCAACATTTGGGAGATGTGTGCCTCATATAAGAGTAAACTTGACAGTGAGTATCTAAATGCCTTGATGCCTCTTGACCTGTCTGGTTTTCAGGTACTGTTTTGTGGAACTTTCCTTTGGCCTGAGAAATATGAATTCTGCTGTGTACATGGTCTTGAGGAAGGAAACAGTCAGTTCCTTACAAGTCAGATCCTAGGTTTAAGTGCGTTCATATAGGATTTCGCTGAAGGAAACCTGGGCTGCTCTGGCCCGTCATACTCCACAGCTGGGCAACCTTGTGCAGACCACCATATCTTGTGGGTCTTAGTTGTCTTTTTGGCAAAATAAGGAGGATCTGGGGATCATGGAGCTAATTGCTGTGGAAAGGCTTTCTAAATGTTTTCACTCATTGAATACACTAGTTATTTTTGCCCACTGGGTAGCTTTTTTGTATAATACATCAGCATAACAGATAGGCATAGCCTACATAAGGGGAAGGTGCAAAACAAACAATGCGATGACTTGGTCTGGGAGCAACTTCTTATGTTTAAAGAAAAAAGAAAACTCGTTTCTTCTGCTCCTCTTCTGCAGCTACTTCCCCTCCCTTGAAGTTTTTAATAACCTCGGTGGAGTCTCCCAGTGTTCAGAAAAATGTCTCTAACTGAACAGGAGCGAAGTTGATTGGCTTGTTTGGTTTATGCACCTGTGTTAAGAGTTTTCCATTTCATCAATGAATAGTGAACCTATTTGCTTTTCTGTGTACGTATGGACAAAACACCGCAAACATCTACAGTCAGTAAATCAATGAAATCCAATAATATTCAAGGATGAATATTATTTCTTGTTATAAAATGTATTTATTTTTTAACTTTAAAAATTGGTATATAGAAATTGTACATATTTATGGGGTACATAGCGATGTTTCAATACATGTAAAATATAGTGATCAGACCAGGGTAGTTAGAATATGCATCACCTGAAACATTTATCCTTCTTGTGATGGGAACATTCAATATCTTCATTCTAGCTATTTGAAATTATACAATATATTATTGTTAGCCATAGTCATTCTACAATGCTATAGAACTCTTTAACTTATTCCTTCTATTTAGCCATAGTTTTCTATCTTTTAACAAATCTCTCCCTATCCCTCCTTACCACCCTATGGTATCCTCTGTTTTACTTTTTATTTCTATGAGATAAACTTTTTCAGCTTCCACCTGAGTGAGAACATGTGGTGTTTAACGTTTTTTATTTTTATTTTTTTTTGAGACAGAGTCTCGCTCTGTCCCCCAGGCTGGAGTGCAGTGGCACGATCTCGGCTCATTGCAAGCTCCACCTCCGGGGTTCACACCATTCTCTTGCCTCAGCCTCCTGAGTAGCTGGGACTACAGGTGCCCGCCACCATGCCCAGCTAGTTTTCTGTATTTTTCAGTAGAGACAGGGTTTCACTATGTTAGCCAGGATTGTCTTGATCTCCTGATCTCGTGATTCTCTCACCTCAGCCTCCCAAACTCCTGGGATTACAGGCGTGAGCCACCACACCCGGCTGGTGTTTAACATATATATGTATGCACATTTTCTTTATCCATTCATCTGTTGTTGGACACTCTGATTGATTCCATGTCTTGGCTATTGAGAATAGTGCTGCAAGAAATAGGACAGTGCAGATGTCTTTTTGATATACTGATTTGATTTCTTTTGGACAAATGCCCAGTAGTAGGATTGCTATATCATATGATCTTTCTATAATATTTGTAGTTTTTTGAGGAATCTTCATACTGTTCTTCATAGTGGCTGTACTAGTTTACATTTCCACCAACAGTGTATTAGAGTTCCCTTTTCTCCATATCCTGGCCAGCATTTGTTAATTTTTGTCTTATTTTTTGAACTTAAGACCCAACTAGTCAGAGTTGTCTTTCAAAGAATGAGAACTGCCATTCCTTAGAAAGTAGCATGAAATAAAGTGACTTGTAGGGATATTCCCTGGCCCAATCTAAAATTGAAACAGACAGTGCACATGGCTTTATTTAGGATCCTAGAAATTGAACATAGAAGGAATTCTTAGCTCAACATTCTTCCAGATTGTAGAAACTAGTTGATGTTTCCTGACAAGGCCTCTTGCCAATCTCACCTCTCCTAGCTAAGCTCTTTTAACTCTGGTCTTAGGCTGATCTATCTCCTGGCAACAAATCTTCTTTTAAATAAAAACAGATCTCCTAGATGGTCTCGTTCACTCTTTCCTTCTATTGACCACCTTTGTTGCCCATTCTCATCACTTTCTCAATTTAGTCATATTTTTCTTTTTTATTCTCTTCCTTCAACCTCTTTATTTTATTGTTTTCTCTTCATCCTTTTAGATGATGGTTAGGTTAACACTGTCCAATATGGGAGCCACTAGCCACATGTGTCTATTTAGGTTAATTAGAATTAGAGAAAATTAAAAGAAAATCAGTTCCTCTTCAGTCACATTTCAAGTTTTCAATAACCACATGCATCTAGTGGCCAGCACAGTGATTAGACAGGGCAGATACAGAAGATTTCTGTAATCACAGAAGGCTCTATAGACAGTGTTGACCCAGGTATTTAATTTCTCTACTTCCTTAAGTGTTTTTCCACTTTCAGGAAATTTCTACCCATTTTCACCCTTATTACTATAAAAAAGTCAAAGATACATATTGGAAACAAAGGGAATATATTCATAGATTGTTCACATACCTGGAGGACAGGTTCTTCTATCCTCTTGGTCATAGTCATTTCATAGTCTCTGCAATTGTTTCAGCACATTAAATAGAAGAACAAAGAGTCGATGTAGTCTTCAAGATTTTCATCCTTAAAAGTGGAATTTCATATAAACTCTGAAGATATGCAACTTATCATGCTTTTGGGTGGCCATGACCACAATTCAGTAATGATTGCTGAGTGGAGACTTTGCCATCAAAAGAGGTGGACCTCAGCAGAGAGCTGTCTGCACACTGTGGCCCTAGCTTTCAAATTTTATTTCCTGTTGTCTTCCCTTTTAGTTTCTGCTAGCTCTGATCTTGACTTATTCTTTCCTGCCTTGTGTCCTTTTCAACCCTTTAATTAGTGTTGGCATCTTTTTCATAGGAGTCAGATTCAGATCTCAGCCATCCTTTCTGTCATTTCTATGCTAATCTTACTAAATTTGATGACTCATGTGCATTGTTGCCAATGTGTGATCTTTCCCTGCACCCACATTTTGCTTTGTTTTTCAGAATTTGAAGGAACACTTAGAGCTTGAGGAGACTCTACCCATTTCTTCCTTAGCAAGCATGAGTTCTCATGTCTTCCATTTCCCTTCACTCAGCTTGGAGAGAGTGAAAAGAAGAAACAAAGAAAAATTTTTACCTTCAAAGAGTTTACATACTAATAGGGAATACAAAAGATAGTTAAGAAATTAGGCCAGATGATTTGTAGAGAACTCTGTGGCTGATGTCAGCACAACTATCAGAGTTAAAATAAGGGATTGTACTATTTCATTAGAAAAATACAACATAGCTTGATGGGAAAGTTTAGACAAGATTTGGACTGGCCAAGGGAGGACATCTCAGTTCGTAAACTGGGGCAGGCTATATGAGGCAAGAATTGCTTAGATCTTGTTTTCCCTCTACATTATTCTCCTTTCTTCTTCATTTTCTACTGACAGTTATGACCACATCTGGCCCAGGGTGTCACCATCCTTCATTCTGATGCTTTCTTATATTTGATTTTGCTTGGCTGTCCCATAGTAGGTACTATTATCATAGGGAGCTTAAGATTCATTTACTTTTTATTTTCACTTTTGGCCATAGATTAAGACATTATAGATATTTCATTGGGGATGATAGTCATTCATTCTAAGAGCTGAGTTTAAATCTGTAACTGTGCCCACATCTTCTACAAAGAAGGGGAAAAAAATGAAAATTGCTTGTTGGTTGTTTCCTGGGGCTTCTGAGATCTGAGATTTTAATTGTTTGGAGCATTTCTGTTGAGTTCTTTTTTTTTTTTTTCGTGTATTATTCTTGAGTATAGGCAGGTGCCAAGGGTTTATACATTTTAATTTTCAGATGAAGACTCTGAATTTCCAGAATGGGAAATGATGAGCCCAAGATGTGAGCTCCTCTAAAGGTTGGGACTGTTGTTTTTCTTTGTGTCTCCAGTGCCTGTTGCGGTTCCTAGAACATATCAGATCCTCAGAAAATGTTTCCAGGGCACATACTTAATGAATATCTCAGAAAAACAACAACAGTGATCCAGGGTGAGCTCAGCTAAGCTGAGGAGCTGAGGATGCAGTCCTTCATCTTTTCACAATGTTTTTGAGTTCTTCTACTTGTTCAAGAGTGTTGGATGCTTCAGATTATGTTCTCTTTGGGCTGGGCGCAGTGACTCAGCACTGTAATCCCAGCACTTTGGGAGGCTGAGCAGGGCAGATCACTTGAGGACAGGAGCTCGAGACCAGCCTGGCCAACATGGCGAAACCGTCTCTACTAAAAATGCGAAAATTAGCCAGGCATGGTGGTGGGTGCCTGTAGTCCCAGCTACTTGGGAGGCTGAGGCAGAGGCAGAGGCAGAGAAGATGGACCTCGGAGATGGAGGTTGCCATGAGCCTACATTGTGCCACTGCCGCCTGGGTGACAGAGTGAGACTCCATCTCAAAAAAAAAAAAAAAAAAAATTATGTTCTCTCCGAAGTTTTTCATGACATCCCCTCTTGGCTGTTATATGGTTTCACAGTACTTTTATCCTTGAAAGCACGAAACACATTATATTTTACTGACCTCTTTATATCCCATTTCTTCTGCTGGGTGTTGAACTTTTTCAGAAAATATTTCTTGTTCACTTTAATAAGCCTAGCACTTGGCCCAGAACCTGGCACACAGTGGGCACTAAATGATTATTTGGTGAATAAATGAAAGTCATATGTCATAGTGGATGCTGTTGGTGATCCAGACAAATCCCCTTGGATACCATCCTACAACTTCTGGCTGTTTTGCCTCTAACAGCTTCTACCAGTGACCTTCTGAAGAGGACCACTTTTGAGCTCTTGGACAATTTTTGCTTGGACCTCCCAAGAGTCAAAGTGCTTGGTGGTTTACATCCCTTGAGGGCATCTGAAGCCAGTGTTTCACTGGTGCAGCAGTATGGAATTCCAGCTCCTTTGCGCCGGTGTGGACCAAACTGCAACGTTAAATATCCTCCAGAATTCCCCACAGATTCAGGTTGAGGCTGGAACTTCACCTGCTATTACATCACGTTCAGCTTCTTCCTTTTTCCTATTCTGATTTCCTGATGCTTACCAATTTCTCCAGAGAATCTTTCTTTAGTAGGTCACCCGTGAAAGAATCCTCATCTCAGGTTCTACTTCTGGGAAACTCAAATGAATACCTCTGTTGATTCTCAGTGCTAGAATTATACATGCAAGCTTATTTATTTATTTATTTTGCCATTTACACTGAGGTAATAAAAATGTTCTAACTAGCCAAGTAACTTCAAAAAGCATTAGAGATAGAACCTCTGTAATGATTTTCCAATCTCATTTCTATAATGTAAAATACCATTTATGGGGAGGCGTATGCATTGATAAAAATATGGATGGGAAAGACTGGCTTTCTTCCTGACAAAAAGAACTGCGTATTTCTAAAACAAAAACCAAAAAAACAAAAAAACCCAGGAAGCCAGCACTGATGTTAAATCAGAACACTCATATGCTAGAGCCGATGAGATGGGACCCTAATATATGAGTCACAGAAAAAACACAGCTGGAATGAAGCAAGACATTCCAGCACATTCAGGAATGTCACTAATTTATTTCTGAATACTTGGGAAAATGTAGTCAACTGTGTAACACATACCTCTCTGTTTGCTATTTCCCATTTCACCTCTTGCTTTCTCTATTTCTATATCTCTCCAGATCTGTTTCTCTCACTGTCCCAAAATAGCCCGTCAAATTTCCTTCCATCCTCTGGTGACTGTAGCTGCAGTAAAACTGAGGTGCCAATGGAAGGAGCAACAGCTGAAAAATATGGCTTTCTTAATGGCTGTGTATATTTTCCAAAAAGAGTAGATCACTGGCATTTTAAAAGGATCATAAATATATCATTAATGAAACTGGAAGCTATCATTTCAGCAGCCAGATTAGTGTCAGGAGTTGACACTGTTCCTAGAGGAGGGAAGAACACTAAAAGAAAATTATCCAAGTCCAAATATCTCCATGATGCACAGACATTGGGTGAATGACACTTGGGAAAACACACACATCAATATCTTTCAAGTGTAAACCGTCCTTTCTGAAACCCTTGGGCTGGTGACAACTTGACATGGAGAAGACATAACTCTGCATAGGCTATTTAACCAAGTAAAGATGATTGTCAGTTTTCTCCAGTTTTTCTTTGTTAATAGTCTATAAACATGGATGTCCCTATTAGGTGTAGCTTCCTTTCTTTATTTGAAATCACCATTAAATTGCTCTCCAAAAATATTGTAGAGCAGCCGCAGACCTCACTGAACAATAACTTTATAAGCTCTCCCTCTCTCCCTTGAGCTTTCGTCTGCTTAGCTGCCCGTCCTCAGGCTCCGAGTGTGTAATCAGGCCCAGCCTCCTGCAGAGCACCATCAGGAAAATGGCAGCTCTCACTGAGAGACAGCAGAGCCATTCACAGTCATGGAGCTATTGAAACATTGACAGATATGACAGACATTTCCAAAGCTGTGCAAAGCATTAATTTTAATGTATGCTGTGTGTCCTTACTTAGTAAATATTTATTTGACTGTGAAAGATAGGAGAGGTAATCGCTGCTTTCCTTCAAATACAGTTGCTGTGTGAGCCCCAGCCCCCTTTTCTTGAGGGAGCTGAGGACTCAGTCCTGGAGTTTAGAAACAAAACATGGGAGAAGAAAAAGAGGCAAGAGACAAGACCTCTATTCTAGAGTTAAATTTTAACATTCTTCTATGTTTTACTCAAAATGTTTCCTTTGATCACATGGATACAGTATAATCACATTAGCTCAGCAACTAACAAGAATCATGCTTAGCTAGAAAATAATTTCTAGGAAGTCTGGATTGGCAATAAGATTTTATCTGAAGGAGGGTCAACCTAACTGACATTGTCTTCTATTCCAGCTTTCCCATCTGAATCTCCTATTATGATCTTCTCAGTTAACCTCTATCGTCATTGACTGTCTGATTTACATAGAGCCTCACTATGGGGTAACCATATCTTCAGATGAATAGCAGAAAATTTAGACAATTTCACTCTTCAAATTAAATGGATGGAGAGTGGGAAGGCAGTAGATTGGGTCACGACAATCATCACTGAGCACCTGCAAAGGGATAGTTATGTTTACATGTACTATCTCAGATAATCCAAACAACTCCCTGTGAGGCAGGCAGCATTAGCACTCTTTCCAGTGTCACATAATGGCAGGATTGAAATGATTGAGATGTAGACTCGGGTCTTTGAAATGCAAGGTCTGGTGCTTTGTCTACTACACTGCAACAGAGTATTGCATACATAAAATCACTTTGTAAACCTTAAATCTTTATAAAAATGTTAACTACTGCTACTGTGGACAGTGGAAAATGTGCTAGTTTTTTTGTCTGGCTGGTTAGTCATCCAGAGCTTTTCTAATGATGCAATGAACCCAACAGGGGTGAGAGGATGAGTTGCCAAGCCTTTCACATCAACTTTGTGTGCACTAATTAAACATCATGCCTGGATAAATGGCCCAGGATGGCAAAGTCCACAGCTTCTCACAGATGTTTCCAGGAAGTCTCTTGGTTGCCTGAAGATGATTTAGTCATGACTGAGGTACAACCTCAAGCCTCCTTCACTGGCTCTGTGTGACTGGGTACATTAACCTTTCTTTGTATCAGTAGCAAACTATGGTGTGAATGTCCAGTGGGCCCGAAAAATCAATTTCTCCTTGGTGAGTACTTGTTAAATGTATGCTTATTTCATTCTAATATACAAGGAGAGTGACATATATTGGATTCTAAAATATTAATTTATTATAGGTTTTTTTTTTCTTTGAACCTATGCTGTTTATCTTGGCAAGCTCTCTTAAATATCCTTTGACCTTTTCCAAAATGGCTTATTTGTTCAGTTTGCTCTCTTCAGTTTTTTGTATTCAGTGAAACTCTTTGGAATTTTCCTCAGACAAAATTTTACACTGGAGAGGGAGCCACACATAGTCAAAGTTTATGGGGAATAGATTTATGTTTGAAAACTAAGCCAGATATTAGTCATGCATAGTATGTTATAACATCAAGGCAGCTCTAGTCTACTGTCTTAAAGTCAGCTAGTTTCCTACCCAAAACTTTACTAAATCTGAGGGATACTCTACCTTTTCTGTCTGAAGTTCTGCATATATATTTTTTTAATTTAAGCAGTTGTATGGTCAGATTTTTATGGCTTCTTTACATTGAGGTAAAGGTATGTTCTCTTGTTGTGCCCCTAAAATAATCACAATCAGAAAAGCAATGACTTCTTAAAAGTCCTGAATTTTCTAGTCACTCAAATAAGAATGCATTTGCTGATGGTTAATATAAAGATGGGTCATGTATGGTCTCCAACTAATATGACTCAGGATCTATAAGTTCAATTGAGCAAAGACTTCTTCATTAGAACTAAGACTTATTCTATTATGTCATTAGAACAAAGACTCAACATCTGGCATAAGCAGACCATGATCTTATTTGGACCCCAAGCTGTTTTTCTGATCCAGTATTGATGTTTGGGGGCAAGTCTTTATTTACTTGGTGCTGTGTTAAGTGTTTTCACATGTATTATCCCACTGATGCTTAAAAAAAAACCCTGTAAAGTGGTACTATTTTCAATGTTTTACAAATAGGGATAATAAGCCCCTAAATGTTTAATTAATTTGCTCAAGATTGAAGCTGGGATGTGAACCTAATGTTTCTAAATTTCAATTCTGTGCTCTTTTATTGATGATTTGTTATAACTGGCTCCTATTGTTAAGAATACATGGTATATTGAGCAATGAGGAAACCACCAAGCTGTTCTGGTTAATTATATCCATCAGTCAACTCAAAGGCATCCTTAGTCTGCAACCTCTTTTTAGCCCAACATTAAGCTTGAGAATGATGAGATATGATGGCTGTCTAATAATGGCCCTGCCCATAATTCTTTACATTCAACCAAAGCAAATGGTGAACTATTGCCCAAAATGACAATGTTTGGTCATTCATTTGCTTCAAATAACTGGCCTGGGGCCTCCTCCTACCCAGCCCAAACTAGGATTCTGGTAGAAAAAAATATTCTCTCTCTCCTGGTAGATATCTGCTTTATAAACCCTTTAGATCATCATTAGCCCTTTAGTGACATCTTCTGCGATCAAAATTTCTTATTCTAGAAGAGTCATGCAATTCATTATGGACCTGGGACATGATAAAGGGCTTAGCCTTATTTGTAGAGAAGAATCTGCCTGCTAAGACTTGAGAGGAAGAAAAAATGTAAAAGGTGGAAGGCCTTTGAAATATTGATTTGTAATAAAATTATGGGTTTCTTGGTAAATTTGTATGCAGCTACTTCCTGAAGATAAGTATGCATTGTAAAAAGTGGTCAATTTAGTCCTCCAACATTTCGAGGCTGAACAAAGTTGAAGCATAAATTGTTTATGGTAAGAGACTGGTTTCTGTCAAGAAAACAGTCCCAAAAATCCAAGGAGCAGTTTTTTGTTGATGAATTCAATGCCAAAGGATGCTTCTTCTACATAACACAATGAGGTGACTTAACCATGGTAACATTTTGTGGAATAAAAGTGTGAAAGGTGAATAGCTCTAGGATGGCTTGAAGACATTATTTTTGGAGACCATGTAACATGGTTTGCACTTCATTTCGGAAGAGTGAATAGCAGGGGAACTAATGCAACCAAGAACAAAACACGTTCAACTCCTCTTTTTGGAATCAATCCCAGAGTTTTCACTGCTCGCTATTCTCTGATGACTCCCAAATTTATATCTCTAGCTTGGAGCTTTGCAATGAACTCTAGACCCAGTTTCCAACTACCTGTTCAACAGTCCTACTAGTATGTCTTGCATACACATACTGCTCATCTGAACAAAATCTACTCTGCCTCTGCTTCTCTTGTCTTTATTCTAGCTTGAGTCATTATAGATTACAGACTCTTCCTTCTCTCTTGCTCCTCACATTTTATCAATCATTATGGTCTGCTCATCCTACCTTAGAATATTCCTCAAGTCCAATTCTTCCACTTCATTTCTCACTCATTACCACTACCTTGGATTTTTCTTGCCAAGATTATTGTAAACATTTCCCACTGATATCACTGCCTCTGGATTTGCATCTTTCCAATTTTTCATACACTCCTCTGCCAGGATTTTCTTCCTAAAAAAATGTCATAAAGTTATTTCTCTGCTTAAAGACTTCCATTGTCGGCTGGGCATGGTGGCTCACGCCTGTAATCCCAGCACTTTGGGAGGCCAAGACGGGCAGATCATGAGGTCAGGAGATCTAGACCATCCTGGCTAACAGGGTGAAACCCCACATCTACTAAAAATATAAAAAAATTAGCTGGCGGGGGGTTGGCGGGTGCCTGTAGTCCCAGCTACTCTGGAGGCTGAGGCAGGAGAAAGGCGCGAACCCGGGAGGTGGAGCTTGCAGTGAGGAGATCCAGCCACTGCACTCCAGCCTGGGAGACACAGCCAGACTCCATCTCAAAAAAAAAA
>NW_016806456.1:2214997-2240111 GCF_001698545.2 Rhinopithecus bieti
AAAAAAAAAAAAAAAAAAAAAAAAAAAGACTTCCATTGTCTTCTCTTTGCCTGAGGGATACAGTTCAAACTTGCTCATATGGTTTACAAGCCCTTTCACAATCAGGACCCAATTTATCTTTCCAATCTCATTACTTGTCCCCTTCAATCACATACTCTTCACGAGCTTTCTTAATTCTGTTTGTTTTCATAAGTGTTTTTGTCTCCCTAGAATCCTCTTCTCTACTTCCTCTTTCCCCCCCTCCCCTGGCCCCAGGGATCCTAGTCATCTTTACAAACTCAGCACAATGACAGATAACAGTTGCATTTATTGGCCGTTTATTCTGCTTCAGGCACTATACTAAGTACTTTACATGGATAGTCTCAATCACTCTTTTTTTTTTTTTTTTTTTTTTTCCTGAGACGGAGTCTCGGCACTGTTGCCCAGGCTGGAGTGCAGTGGCAGGATCGTCACAGCTCACTGCAACCTCTGCCTCCTGGGTTCAAGTGATTCTACTGCCTCAGCCTCCCAAGTAACTGGGATTATAGGCGCCCACCACCATGCCCCGTTAATTTTTTGCATTTTTAGTAGAGACAGGGTTTCACCATGTTGATCAGGCTGGTCTCGAACTCCTGACCTCAAGTGATTTGCCTGCCTCTGCCTCCCAAAGTGCTGGGATTACAGGCGTGAACCATCGCACTGGCCTCAATCAGTTTTTAAAAATCACAAGATGTGGGTTTGTGATGGTTACTGTTGTCAACTTGATTGGATTGAAGGATGCAAACTATTGTTCCCGGATTTGTCTGTGAGGGTGTTGCCAAAGGAGATTAACATTTGAGTCAGTGGACTAGGTAAGGCAGACCCACCCTTAATCTGGCTGGGCACCATCTTATCAGCTACCACCATAGCCAGAATAAGAAGAGCAGGCAGAAGAACGTGGAAAGACTAGACTGGTTTAGTCTTCAGGTCTACATCTTCCTCCTGTGCCGCATGCTTCCTGCCATCGAACACTGGACTTCAGCTTTGGGACTGGACATCGAACACTGGACTTCAGCTTTGGGACTCAGACTGACTTCCTTGCTCCTCAGCTTGCAGATGGCCTGTTGTGGGACCTCGCCTTGTGATCATGTGAGTCAACACTCCTTAACAAACTTCCCTTCCTATATGCATCTATCCTATTAGTTCTGTCCCTCTGGAGAACCCTGACTAATACAGGGTTCTATTCATGTTTTAGAGAGAAGGTAATTAAGATTTAGAGGGCTTGAGTAATTGTCAGATTTACAAAGGGTATCCAGGCCAAGTAATTCCAGACCCCATACTCTCATCTCTATAGCTTAGTGCTTGAAAAATTGAGTGAATGAGTGAATGAATGAGCAAGTAGTACTAAGGAGATTGAAAGCTTTGTCTTGGGAGAAAACACAGCAGGAAATATATGTTGCTTACCTTTAGAGTAGGAGCTAGTAGGCCTGTTTTTGCACTAAGAATTGTAAATTTATCATCAGTGAACCTCTTCTCAGAGGCTTCTGTAACTTCCACCATAATTTATCCAGGTGGAATTAATAAGGTCCTCCACTATGTTCTCATCAATTCATGCCTACACCTCTGTTGGTGTGCATATAATGTTGGTGAATTGAATGATCAGTATTGGCCCAAATGTCTGTTCTTCCCTCACTCAACAATGAGCTCCTGGAGAATAAAAAATATGTTTCATTGCTGTATGTCACTGCTGCAGTGTTCAACCCCATGTTTGGTATAGAATAAGCCTATGGTGTATGTTTCTGAAATAGATGAATTAATAAATAGCTCTAAGAAGACTTAACACCCCTGCTTTAGTTTAGGAGTAGATACATTATAGCTACTATGATGCATAGATATTCCTGCTCATATTTCCACTCAGTGAGCTTCTACCCCAGAGTGAATGTGGGTTGGAAGTTGTGGTTCTGGTGCTCCTATGTCTCCAAGTTACCATGTGACTCTCCTACTGGGAACATATTGACATGTTGATCTAGAGTTCAAGACATAGTTTACATTTTTTTATACAACACGGCCTCTAAACACATAACGATTTTCTCCAGGGCTCAACTGAAGCCACTGGTGATGTATTCTAACACTAGAGGAAAACCTGGGTTTGCTGGGCTTTTAGAATTATTGAAGATTTACATAAAACTTTTGGGTTATTTAAGGGATTTTAAACATATTTTTTTTTCATGATACACAGTTTTAACCAAAAGCAAACACTGGAAACTAAATTTCAAGTAAAATATGACTCTATTCCTATTAAGTGGTAGGAGTGGGGGTGGGTGAAGTATTGATGTCATTACTTAAGAAGGGGAACCTGAAATTCCAACTTGACTTCCACATTTTTTCCTGTTTTATAATTTGCGAAAATATCAGGCAATCAAAAGATTTTCATGAATGTATCTTCCCTTGGTTGTGTGATCAGTATGTTCTCTCTGGTGTATAGAGTAGTGTTAGCTGCCTAGGCCAAGCTAATATTACTGAGCCAAATCAGGCAGGGCTGGCAATGCTGTGGGAGTGTGTATAAGATGGATAAGATAGCAAAGCTCACACTATAAGGAAGAACAAACTAAGGGGTGATGAATGGGGATAGTGATCAAGGCTTAAGTCAATACCTATCCTGGTACCTATCTTCAAAGTTATCCAGATTCTAGATTCCACAAGTAAAAGTCAGAATCTGGGGTGGGGTTGGGGTAGGATAGGAGAGGACCCAGGGTCAAAGTTGATAGCAGCATGTCAGCCCATATACCATATGAGCTTTGGTGAAGACCCAGTCAATTCAGAATGGTTTCCTTAGACAGATCTCTGTCATCTCACACTCCACCTCAAACTACTACAAGTTTAACTCCAGAAGACCGGAAAATGGGGACATAGCTCAGTGGTGGAGCATTTGACTGCAGAAGACCGGGAAACAATGTGAATCTGTACAATCTTTTCTTAAAGAGCTAGTCCAGGAGTTTACACAGTATTACATCATTGGGCAAAATATGTTAAAATTTTTCTTCAATCTCACAACTATCCAAAGACATGAAAAAAGTTCTCTTCTTTCTGTTTCTAGTTCAATCTCTGATTCTCCCTCAATCTCTGACCCTCTCCCTGTGTTCCTCCCTCCCCCATCTTCCTTTCGCCAGTCAAGACAATGCTCCATTTTCCTATTCTGGGAACATTCCTTCTACTCCACAACCAAGACCAGGATTCTGGTGGAATAGTGTTATCTCTCTCCTGGCAGATATCTGCATTAGCACTCTGTTTTTTTTAGACTCAGTGAAGTCCTAGTTTCATCTCTTTTAATGTGTATTTCTTCAAAGTTACCCAGACACTGAAAAATTTTATGAAGGAAAGAATTTCCAGAGGGAAACCTTATAACCTGAAATAACCTCTCAGAAGTGACGGTTGCTTCATCAAAGATCAGCTGTTGACCAGCTTGGACAAGGCTAGGCTTTGCAAAGTCCCCAACACCAGTGAAGTCATCCAGAGTCAGATTGTCCAAAGATACTGCATATGGGTGCTGCTTACATGTTTGTGGTTGTAGTTACATTCTGCCCAGTGCCCAGTTATAAGGCATTAATGAAGTCGCTAAAGTATGGCTAAAAGGCAGTGATTGTTTTAGGACACTTTTATTATCTATGGAAGTGTCTTCAATTTCTTCTTTGGAACCAAAGATTATTTTTAACATGAAAATGAACTAATTAAGTGGTTAACTTCAGAATAAATGACACAGATTCATATAGGTTTTCAGAGAATACTCTGGGAAATATTCTGTCACTTTACTGAAATTGGGATATTCAAATGATATTAATGACATTTCAAGTGGGAAATACGTGCATTTAGAAAAATAATTTGACAATATCTACCCAGAGTCTTAAAAATGATCATTAATTTTATTTCTGAGCATTTATCCAATGCAATAAGCCTAAATATTGGACAAAGCATTTATGGATCAAGAAACATCGCAAAGATTTTTATAATGGAGATTAATTGGAAAAACTCAAAAGGACTAACTATTGTACTGAGAAAAAAATATACAAATCATGATAATCATGCTCCATAGAATATTAGCAGCTAGTAACATGGTGCTTGTTATTCCCATGTTATAATATTCAACGAAAAAAGTAAGACCAAGTTATATGTATAATACTATGACGACTTTATAAAAAATACACAAAGGTATATACAACTATAAATATTAAAAAGAGCAAAAGAAAAAAGAAACCAGGCTGTCAGTTGTAGTGGACTTGGGATGCTAAAACTATGCATTTCCCCATATTCTTTCTACGTTTTAACTCAACAATTTTTTCTGTAAAGACCATGTACTTTTAAAATAATGATAATAATAGTAAAGATTAGTGAAAATATTTAAATACAATCCTAAGTGGAATGACCGTCTTGACTACTGAAGCTTATTGCCGTAGACTAATTTTTTTGTTTGTTTTGTTTTGGTTTTACTACCCTTGTAATGACACCTCAAAATGCAATTTCCAGCATCGTCAGCTGTGAGATTGTTGTAATCTCAAGGAATGCATGCTGGTCTTAACAACCATGGCAACAGACTTTGAAAAAAGTTAAATGGAATGTGTCTGATTAAGGATCTACCACAACCCAGTTCAATTTGAACCTTACTCTCCTGGTCGATGATGGAGTTCTGTTGCTAATTCTTGGGGAGATGCATTGTGGTGTTATTGAAAGAGAATTATCACTTACTCTCTGTATGGCTTTTGGTGCCATTTATTTTCTTGAACCTCAATTTTTCTGTCTTTAAAGCAAGAATAATAATACCTCTATCAGAGGACTGTTGACTAGAGCGAATGAGGCAATTAATATACAGAAAAGCACCACATGTACATTAGTGAAGTAGTTCAATATGTGGGGAAATGCACCAGGTTTGGTGTTAGGCAAACCTGTCTTTGATTCCTGGTTCGACCAGTTGCTATCTCTTAGGTTTCCAGAAGATGACCCAACACTCCTGATCCTTAGTTGTTTCATTTGTAAAATGGAGATAATGATACTCAACTTGCAAAATTATTATGAGGTTTGAAAATGATATTTATGTAAAAATGTTTCATATGAAGCCTGTAGAATTAGTGACCACTGTTAAGTATTTATCAGAAGCTGCTTAACCTATCTTGTCTGAATGTGCTTCAACCCTTTTCATTTACTATACAGTCATGCATCATTATACAGATGAGAATACATTCTGAGAAATGCATCATTAGATGATTCCATCATTGTTTGCACGTGGTGAGAGTGTACTTAATGAACCTAGATGGTATAACCCAGTATATACCTAAGTTATATGGTATAACCTATTGATCCTAGGTTACAAAACTGTAAAGCATGTTACTGCACTGAATACTGCAGTCTATTGTAACCTAAAGGCAAGTATTTGTATAGCTAAACAGATCTGAACATAGAAAAGGCACAGTAAACATAAGGTATAAAAGATAAAAACTGGGATACCTGTACAGGGCACTTACCATAAATGGAGGTTGCGGGACTGGAAGTTGCTCTGGGTGGGTCAGTGAGTGAGTGGTGAGTGAATGTGAAGTCCTGGGGCATTACTGTACACTACTGTAGACTTTATTAACACTGGACACTTGGGCTACACTAAATTTGTTTTTTAAAATTGTCTTCTTTCAAAAATAAATTAACCTTAGTTTATTGTAGCTTTTTTACCTTATAAGCTTAATTTTTTTCAATTCTTTTCACTCTTTTGTAATAACATTTAGGTTAAACCACAAACACATTGTAGAGCTGTCAAAAATATTTTATTTCTTTATATCCTTATTCTATAAGCATTCTTTTATTTATTTATTTTTTATTTTTTTATTTTTTTTGAGACGGAGTCTCGCTCTGTCGCCCCGGCTGGAGTGCAGTGGCTGGATCTCAGCTCACTGCAAGCTCCACCTCCCGGGTTTACGCCATTCTCCTGCCTCAGCCTCCCGAGTAGCTGGGACTACAGGCGCCCGCCACCTCGCCCGGCTAGTTTTTTGTATTTTTTAGTAGAGACGGGGTTTCACCGTGTTAGCCAGGATGGTCTCGATCTCCTGACCTCGTGATCTGCCCGTCTCGGCCTCCCAAAGTGCTGGGATTACAGGCCTGAGCCACCGCGCCCGGCCGCATTCTTTTATTTTTAAAATTTCTAGTTATGTTTACCTTTTAGATATTTTTGTTAAAAATGAAGAAACAAACACACATTAGTCTATGCCTACACAGGGTCAGGATCATCAAGGTGTCACTAGGTGATAGGAATTTTTCAGCTTTATTATGATCTTATGGGACCACCATTGTGTATGCGGTCTATCATCGAAATGTCATTATGTGGCCCGTGATTGTATTTGAATAATCAAGAACTCTTGATGACAGATTAAGGGTGCTGATAATAACGTTTCTGGATTCCAGTTTAATGGATTCTCATAAGCAGGCTCTGTCAACATTATCCTTCCTTTTGGAGAAGTTGCACTTCAAATTGATAAATTTGTGAGTAGAGTTTTAATGTTAGTTTCTGCAGCTTGGTTATTTTGCTATATCTAAAGTTAACTATAGAAATTCTGGAATGAGAACTTTTCTAGATTTAATAAGTTGGTTGTTTAAGGATTTTTGTTTACGCTTTGTGGAAAGTGCTTCTCATGGAAGCCACATCCTTGATTTCTAAGAGACTTAGTTATGCAGCCTATTGATAATGTAGAGATTTTTCCTGAATCATTAAAAATCACCATAACTTCACTTAAGTGGGTTGGTTCATCACAGTCTTTTCAAACAGGATAATCTTAAAATGTGCATATTAATAAATTCCAAAATTTGTAGTTTTGGAGAAAAAAGGATACCTCTCTGATGCAAACAGATTTGCCTTTTCCAGGACATTGATTTTATTTGTAAAATGTCAGTTTCTAAACAATAGTTAATGGTTTGAAATAAGTGTTGCACTAATAATTCGTTCATTTAATTTCACACCTTCACCTTGGGTGAAGCAGAATCTCTGAGAATTCTTACCACAGCCTACGGTAATTAGTTACTACTCTCTAACTGGAAGGAAGTTCTCCGGTTGGTTGAAGCTTGAATGAAAGCATCCTAGCACATGAGTTCTGTGAAGAAGGCTTGATAAGGACTCTTCAGTATGGTTCAGAGTAACCATTTGAGCACAGGATGTACTCAGTTTGACAGTGATGTTGGGATTAATTTGCTTACCCAGAGAATAGGAAAATGGGTTTGCAATGCATCTTGTTCAGTTTTCTCCATTTTAATAAGAACTCATCCTATCATTTGAATGAAGGCAGGATTTGAAGCCATAGTAAGAAGCTCTGATCATGATTCCAACACTGAAATATATTGCATTTGAGAACTAAGTAACTACATAATTGCATTCTTGTCTGTAGCACATGCATAAAGAAATCCCATAGCAGCAATAATAGTAGAAAATCTTAAGCATTTTCCTCTGGGACTTCTCTTTATCTGGCATCCACCCAGAACAGTCAGTGAATCCTAGATGGCCTGTTGCCTTCAGAACAAAGATTTTCATCCAACCAGAAACAAATGTTCTATTTTGAAATTTGGACAGAAAGTTAGTGGTGTGAAAGTGTAAATGAGGGAAGAATGACATCAACCTCTTTGACGAGCATTCCGGGGCTTCTCAAATGCTTTCCAGGTAGCAGAGAACATGATGAGAGTCATACAGCTCATTTCAGAACACTATGAAATAATGATGTATTTCTTTCTGTTATATGCATTGGTAGAACTTTACAATAAGGAATACTGATAAAAAAATTAATATTTATTGATAAATAAATCAGTGCCTGATACATACTAAGTTCTCAAAATGTTAGCTATTATTATCATTGTTTTTATTATTACAATTTTTATCATTGTTCCTAATGGTAGAGTTGTTTCTAATGTATATACACACTGAATTCTCACTTCAACCCTGCAATATGGTGTTATAAATATCCCCAATTTGCAAGTAGGACACCAAGGCACTGAAGGATTAGATGATTTCCCTAGGGAAGGGCACACAGCTTATGAGGGGCAAGGTAGAGGTGTGAATTCAGAGAGAATGGCTCCCAATCCTGGCCCCCTCCATGAGTACTTGTTCATGAAAAACAAACAAATAAACCAAGGAAAACTAAGAGTACATACTGTTTCTTGTTTTTCCCATAGTGTTTATTTGCAACTTGTTTCGTTATCAACAAAGAAAACTAGTGTGAGAGGATTGAAAATTTAGAGAAGAAAACTCAAAATTGAGCAGATATTATTCATGAATATCTTTTCTCAACATTTCGAAAAAGACCAGATTTTAGAGGCAGAACCCATCAGTCCAACTCATGACAAACTGTTCGCTTGTGGTATCACCACTGGAGAACTACTGGGAGATGAAAGAGTCTTGGGGTTGAGATAAAAACACTTGGGTTTAATACATATTTTGCTTTTTTAAATTGTTACATGACTCTAGGCACAGTAGACTAGAAAGTTACTGGAGGATGGAATGAAGTGTTGCCAGCACACACCATTTGGCAGTAGAAATGCTCTTCTTAAGAACAGTAAACACACTCCTCCCAACTGGTTTTGGCTTATACTCTGTCACTTATACCTTATCCACTCTATCCACTCTCCTTATACTCTATCACTTATATCCTATCCACCTTATCTTATATAGCTACCAATCCCTGCACATAAGCTTCCTATCTGAAGTCCCAGTCTCTTCATGAGGCCTCACTTGAACACATCAGTCTTTACTAAACTCTTGTTGCTGTCATAAATCCTATTTTGTAGGCAAGGACTTGGGAGGTTTTCATGATATTTGATGTATAATAATCGTGGGTCTTCAGTTTGAAGGTAAACATCTTGAGGTCTGGAGCCAAGTATTTTGCATCTCTTACTTTGCCTGGCAGAAGTCTCGGGATATGTCTGATGGTAGATGGCACTGAGTAAGAGAATCAAATAGGCACTGCCTTAATGCTGGTTCCACGTTCATATCTGAAAGGGCTATTTTATAGTTTATATAACAGAAAAAAGTACTTTAAAAACCACAATTGACTGTTAAAGAGGGTAGTTTTTATTAAATGGAAGGTCGATAGGTTTGGCAAGTTTGACTCCTCAAGTCAGAAAGTAGGAACTAGAGAGAGCTGACTCGTTCTGAATGGTTGAGGAAGAGGAATTCAGAGTTGCAGAGAAAATCTAGGCGGTTGGTGGGAGGAGCAAGGGGAAAAAGGAACCGGAGCCAGGCAGGATTTTAGGTGTTCTGTGGGGCAAGGATCACAAAACAAACCTCTCTGGAGGTAGGTGGTCTGAAAGAATCTTTGAAGACTAGAAATGTCTAACATGAGATTTTCAGTTGTTTGATCTACAGTGTGCTCTCAGACTCCCTTACCTGATATTTTTTTGTGTATATGTGCGTGTATACGCGTTTTTTTGACAGTCAGTTTGTTTTGTTTTGGTGGAAATGATGAAGGGGCTCAGTGTCACCTCTGGTTTCATATTTTGCAGGAGGGATTCAAATGAAGAATCAGGATTCTAGGAGGCAGGGAAGAGCTTGGGCTCATAAACCTTCTGGGCTTTTGCAAAATTCTTGGGAAAAGATTTGATGTTCCATAAAACATCAATATGGGATTCAAATCATATGTCTAGGTCTTGGAGGTTGAGATTCAAGTGATAGCTAGGTTACATTTGATGAGACCACATTACTCCCTAGAAATAGGAGAGGTCATGGGGTATAGTGAAAGGGAGGCCAATTTTCTAATGAGAGGGTTTGGTTTGTATTTTGACTCTGCAACTTACTGTTCCGATCATGTTTTATCATTTATAAAATATACCTACATCATTTATCATTTATAAAATATGCCTAAAAAATATACCATCCACGAGGTATGAAAATAAAGGTAAAATATGTAGCACAGTGTGTGTTTTGTGTGTGACACATGAATAGTTAATTATACTTTTAAAATCCTGTATTGTTGATTAAACTCTCAAATATGTAGAACTTATCAGTCAGCAGAGGCTAGATTATACCTAGAAACAAACAATTCCCACATTTTAGTGGTTCATAGCAACAAAAGTTTACTTCTCACTTACTTTGTACGTTCATTATGAAGTGTCTGGTAACTGCTTTGTCTTGTTCCCATTCTGGAACCAGGCTGATCCTGATCAAGCAGCTGTTATCATTGGCCATCAAAATGGAAGGGAAAAAAATGCTTTGGAGTATCTGGAATAACATCTTGAAGGAAATATAATCCTACCATGTACCTGGAAGGCAGAAAGCTAGAATTATGTGTCAAACAGAGCTAAGGCTACCAAAATAATATGTTTATCCTTTATTGTTCCCTGATCTCTTTATGAAGGAAGCGCCATGAAGTTGTTGGACAAGTTTCTGAATAAGTGCTAGGAAGCTTCTTTAGAGCACTGTACCCTTCTGTGATCCATTGTCATCTGGTTCAAAGTAAAAGATTGCTTTCCATCTACCACAATGAATTTGAAGCAATAGATTTTAAACATCATTTAATTGAGCCAAAGATTTTGAAAGTACAAGTGCACAGTCTTTGATGCAAGTTCTGATGTGCTCAATTCTATGTCATCTGAGGCTAATTCTTATTTTATTTTATTTTATTTTATTTTATTTTATTTTTTTGAGAGGGAGTCTCGTTCTGTCACCAGGCTGGAGTGCCGTGGCACAATCTGGGCTCACTGCAACCTCCGTCTCCAGGATTCAAGCAATTCTCCTGCCTCAGCCCCCCGAGTAGCTGGGATTACAGGCACTCACCACCACACCTGGCTAATTTTGTATTTTAGTAGAGATGGGGTTTCACCATGTTGGCCAGGCTGGTCTCGAACTCCTGACCTCAGGTGATCCACCCACCTCGGCCTCCCAAAGTGCTGGGATTACAGGCATGAGCCACAGCGCCCGGCATCTAAGGATAATTCTTTTTTTTTTTTTTTTTTTTGAGACAGAGTTTTGCTCTGTTGCTCAGGCTGGAGTGCAGTGGCGCGATCTGGGCTCACTGCAAACTCTGCTAAGGCTAATTCGTATACCTTAATAGGAAGTAAGATGTTTTATATCCCAAGCCAAATTTGAGTAACTATTGGTAAAATCAAATCCCCAATATGTTGAGTAAAAAGCAACTTGGTACTTTTATGTCTCATTATGATGTCTTACAAGCTAAAATATGTATCTGTATACATGTATGTAGGTATACTTTGAGAAGACAAGCATTTGTAGAGGTAAATATTATTTACGGTTCTCTGTGCCATTAAGTTATGAAGGTGTGGGAGTTGAGTTTATGGAAGGATCTTAGAAATACAGAGACAGTCTAGACATGGTCCTTTAACTTTTCCTACCTGCCTGAAATTCTCATCAGCCATACTGATTTTTTTCCCTTCTCCTCAAAAGCTATATGTCTCTAGTAATACAGAGACGTAGACTAATTCATTTCCTCTACCTAGAAAATACTTGTTCCTCAATCACTTAGCTCAAATTGTATGTTTTACGTGAAGCTCTCTACATTTTGTCAAAGAGACCAAACTGCTCCCTCCTTTGTAATTCCAAAGCACTTTGATGGTGATTCTTTCATAGCACTTAGCACATTGCATTGTAATGGCCTGTCCCTCTCCCCTAGTAATTTCTGTACCACCAGAAACAAGCATAATTCCTGGTACATGGTGGATGCTGCATGAGAAAATGAAAGACATGAAGCTAGGGCTTGAAACCATTTAATCATGAATGCAGATCACATTACGTTTTTTCACAGTGTTTGTGACTGATTTGGCAGTAGAAATTCTCTTCTTAAGATAAAGGCATAGCCATCTCTGAGCCTTCTCTGTTCACAGGTTCTAAGAATGTTAAGACTCTCACAATAATATACAAAGTTCCTTACGAAGACACTTGTACTTTGAGGACACTGTTCACTTATTCACTATTCTATTGCTAGTGCCTAGAATAACAGCTGATTTCTAACAAGGAAGTAATAAACATGTGACGAATGAATAAGTGAAATACCCTTAGAAGACATTTTAGCCAGAATGTATCAGGCAGAAGGAATAGGACAGTGGAATAGGACAAATATATTGAGATGTTAGGAGAGAAAAGGAAAAGTCTGGCAGAGCAGGAACGATTTGGGGTAGGCAGATCTGTTTGCTGTAGTAATAAGAAGTACTATGCCGTCCATGGCTTAAATGATACTTATGTGTATTGAAAGGTATAGGTGACTTTGAACCACAAGCTACTTGCTTTGCCACCATTTGTGTGGCCATCATCAAAACTCTTGGGGTCTCCAGAGTCTGGACTATAATGTTTCTTCTTGTTTAGAATAATGAAAATAAAACTATCATCTCTCTTAATACATTTAGATCCAGAACATTCAAGCCTGGCAAGGGACAGGGAAGCCCATGTAGGGAAGGCTGGCAGAACCTGGTTGTCATGACTGTAGACTTGCTAAGATGTTCTCTTCACTATAGATTTCTTTGCCACCATCACTCAGCCTGATCCGCTGTTAGCATGTTTGTCAAAGTGTACCCACACATTAATTCACTACAATGGTATAAATAAAGTGCATAAAGACATGTTTCTTCCATCAGACATCCCGGGTTCCAGTCTTGCTCTTTATGACAATAATCACTTTTCTAAGCTTCAGTTTTCTTAGGCAAACAATAGGGAAAATAATAGTGTTAGAGACTGAATATTGCACCCCTGACCAATGCCAATCCATATGTTGAAACCCTGACCTTCACTGGGACTTTAAGGAGATAATTAAGGTTAAATGAGGTCATAGGGGTGGTGCCCTAATATAATGGGATTGGTGTCCTTATAAGAACAGGAAGAGACACCAGAGAGCTCACCCTCCTAGCAGGAGCAGTGAGGAAAGGCCAGTTAGGATATAGCAGGAAGGTGGCCATCTATAAGCTAAGAAGAAAGCCCTTATCAGAAACTGAATTTGTTGGCACTTTCTAGCCTCTAGAAGTGTAAGAAGATGAATGTCTATTCTCAATCTGTAGTATTTTGTTATGGCAGCCTAATACGAATACTAGCAAGCTAATACTAATAGTGTCTAATAAAGCTTTTGTGAAGAATAGGTGAATGCTGAACAAATGTGACTTATTTGTTGTACCAGTATTCAACCAGCTGAAAAGAGGATGATTCACAAACAAGACTTTACTGGAAGTTCAGAGATAACCAAAATAACATAGTAACAAACAAATAGGCACCTGGTCTATAAGATATCATTTACTCATCTCTAGCCAGGGGCCTGCAAAAGGATGTTTTCATGAGCTAAAGTCCTGTTGTCCATACTATAGAGCTATGCTCACATGGTCTCATCTCCAGATTCCAGAACCAAGACACTGAGATGCATGGAGAGAAGGGTGTGTCTTCTGCTGAAGGCCTGCCTGCCTTATAAATTCCAGTTTTCTGTTTCTGTTTGCTTACAGGATGACTGACTATTGAGGTGTCACTTGCTTAATGGCAGACTCTTTCACCGTCTTTTAAGACTTTACCCCATGGCTCTTACTGAAGACATCAAAACGAGTCCATGAGTCATCGCAGAAATACATATATAGCATAGTGGTGGACAGGGATGTCCTTTGTTACCTTTTTTTTTTTTTAGCTATATGAAGAAAAGGCAGCTTTTCAATTTTTCAAACAGCATTGTTGAGATATAATCCACATAGCATACAATTCACCCATCCAAGTGTGACATCCAGTCGTTTTTTGTATATTCACAGATGTATGCAATCATCAGCAAGATCTTTTCATTTTTAATGTTTGTCTAAGTCTGGGTTTGCCATCGTTATATAGCACTACACATAAGATATTGATACATCAGTCTGGGGAGTTGCACTAGTCCCAGGTCAGCTCATCTTTATGGTTTCTTTCTCCAATCTAAGACGGAAATGTCACAGTGCCTTCTCTTATATTCCTTTGGCAGTTGGTTCTAGACTCTGTTGTGAGCATGACCCTGTGAGAACAAACACATCCCCATGAGGACAACAACAGTCAAATGCTGCTTGAGCTATTTTAAAAAATGCACTCCAAGGAAGCAGTCACCATGGCACACAACTACTGGAAATTCAGAGTTCCCTTGGAAAGCTAGTTGGTATCAGTTCCTTCTCTGAGTTTTCTTGCATTTGGAGACTTCTGTCTTAAGCCCTGCAGTAAGGGCTTTATAGTTCCTGCCTATTTTTGCATCTGGGCCCATCCCAGCTCTTGTTTGGGAACCCAGCTCCAGAGAAGAAACACTTGTAAAGAAACAGCAGAAGGACTGCAGAAACACAGCTCAGCCTAAAGATACCCCAAATTTACCTTATTGCACAAAACAGGATAGATGATTGCTTAGATCATAAAAATCAGTTTTGCTTCTAAAACTTACAACTTTTAAGCATCTCCATTTTATACGCTGGCTAATGAAGCCACTGCAAAATGGGTTTCCAAGAACAGTACCCAGGTATTTGCATTACATTTGCACAAACATATCGGCTTTCATGGGCTGCTCAGCCAGAGGAAAGGGAAACACTGAAAATGTATTCACACATTTACCTCTCATAAGACAGACAGCTGCTTAAATTTGGAATATCTGGTTCTTTTAACATCTACCATTCTATCAATGCCTCACAGCCTTAGTGCCCAGTCTCAGCCAAGGCCACGCTCAAGGTTTCTGGTGTTTTCCCTCATCCTGGCAGTGCCATCAAGATTAAACTTTCTCCCAAACATGTAGTTTTATAGTTCAGATTCTTGATCTTTGACAATTTTAGAAGATTTTCTTTCAGTCTAATTTTCAAAGGTTCTGAGTCAAGGTTTCTTTTTCCCATAAATGTTCTTGGTCTTCCAAGGAAGCAGTTGTTCACATTTCCTTGTTGTTCACTCTCTTGAGGACTAAATGCATGCTGAACGTTTTCTGAATCTCTGGGTCGCAGGGCTGATCTTGTTTCCAGTTTCTCAACACCCACTCAGGGATCCACTGTTCTTCTCCTTCTTTTCTTTGCAAGATATGACCGAATGGCCAAGGTACTCTAGACATAGAGCCATACATTTGGGTGGGAATTCTGGAGCTTCCACTTATAAGCTGGCTAATTTTGGGGAAAATTATCTTCTGAGCTTTATTGTATTGCTTACACAATGGGAGTGATAACATCTACCAGATAGAGTTATTGTAAGGCTTAAATTAATGAACATGGAGCTAAGAAGCTGACACAGTCCAGCACTGTCCAACAAAACCTGGATCCCACTTGTAAAGCTGTGTGTCACTTTATACAAATGAAACAGTAGAACATGGTATCTTGCTTGCAAGAAAGACATGTACATAAGAAATCTGTTTATTAACAAGAGTCAAAAGTAAACTATGCTGACATTATCATTTTGTATAGGGCTTGGTAGGGGAGACTTTTAAGGGTCTTGATTTCGTTGAGAAGTTTTGTTATTGTGATGGTTGTTTTTACATTTTATGACACGACCATGAGACACTGTATTTTCCCGTCTCATATGGGAAGCAGTGGACTGGGACATCTTGGAGTGAATGAGCTACATCACGTGCCCTCTTGCCATCCATCCTCCTGATGTTGTTTCCTACTGTTCTTCCTGGCTCTCTTTGCTCCAAGGCTCTCTGGCTGCCTTGCACCTCCCTGACTGTGCAGAGCGTGCTTGCACTTGTTTCCTCTGGAATGTTCTTTTCAGGTCTCTGCTTGAATATTACCATATTTCTGACACCCTCCCTGGCCACCTTGTGTAAAATCACAGCCCCTGGCATGCCCACTCTTGTGTGACGTATTAGATATTTACTTCCTCACATTGTCTCCCTGTCTCCATGAGGGTGGGGACTTTACCTATTTTATTGATTGCTGTGTTCCCAGCATGCAGAGTAGTGTCTGGAACATTGTAGGAACTTATGGCATGAGTATTAAAAGAATAAGTGGATATTCTTCATATTATTATCATGATGAATATTATGATAAAGAAAGTATTTCCTGGAGAGGTTGTATGATGTCTACCTCTTTTAAGCTCACCCTGAATTTGGTCATGTCTGGCTTACCTAACCAACCCTGCCTCTTGGAAGCCCTTGGCCTGATCCCATTTTTCTATTGCCTACTATATTATCCACTTTTTTCACGTGGAAAACAATGGATTGTAGTGAGAAAGCTACATGAAGTGACCTCTTGCTGCTTTGTTCCTCCAAGCCTGCCTTCTCAAGTGGTTTGCTAGAAGCCGGCTTTACAACCCAATGAATTGCTAGATGACTTGGTTCTCCTTGTTGCAAAGAGTCCCAGTGTCACCGGGAAAGGTGAAACTCAGAGCTTAGACAGTAACTCATTCTTGCTTACTTAATATACATTTAAAAAGTGCTCAGTGTGTGCCGGGATCTGTTAAATGGAGTGGACACAAACAAGAGTGGCCCCAGTGGAGCAGCCAGTGGAGTCTGTGGCTAGCCTGTGATGCAGGACACGACACAGGGTTACCTTCAGGGGTCTCAAGACTGCAGAGAAAGAATCCCCACTTTGCCGAAATTCCTGTTTGTTTGTTAGAACTGGGCCAATCATGCTATGCTTGGTTATGAAAGTGAGTCATCCATGCTGTTGAAATAAACAGGCAACATCAAAATGCTGAAGACAGTCAAATGTAATGGATTTTTCATAAGACGCGTTGAAGGTATGCCACTGGGGTGGCTTCCAGTGGTTTCCAGAGATTATTCAAGGTTTCTTCATGTCTTGTGGAAGCAGCCAGTTGTTTTTGTTTGTTTGTTTTTGTCATGGCCCTATGGCCCTTTAAAATGCTCATTATACTCAGGGATTAGGCTGTCTCACTGAATCTGGTAAGGGTCTTCACAGAGTTTGTATCAGAACACATGCTATGTCCAGAAAGACAAAGTCATATGAGTGTCTTCAGAGGCCAAGAAGTGAAATACTAATCCTGATTTTAGTGCCAAAGACTAAAAATAATCCAAGCCCAAAGCACAGTGTATCACAGAGGTCTCATCAGCTGAGAAATCTTATTTTCCTTCAATGTCCCGTGCTTTTCATATGCCTGCTTTATTTAAGTTCATTGGTTTATACTTCATGGAGACAAGATCAAATACTGCACTTCTTAGTTCTTAAACTGGAGACATTATTTTACCCTCCTTCACTTAAGGAAAACACACAGTCTTGGAAAGGTTTCACTTTTGGAGTTAATAAACAGGTTTTGATGTCATGCTTCTGAGGAGACTGGGCTCAGATTTTACCTAACCACATTTCAGAGGCTCTTTGGAACTGCGAGATTAAAGGGGACAGCCAGGAGTTTCCTTAAACATGTTAGGTCTTACATATGGTTCTAACTATGGGCATGTTTTCAAGGGACTATGAGATAGAGTTCACAAAGAATTGTTCTTGTGTCCATGTTAGAAATTGGCTGTAGCTAGCTTGGCTTACAGACATACTTAATACTTTGAAAGTTTGAAACACTTTGAAGTTACTTCCAAAACTTCTGCTTCTTCTCCCGATTCTTTCTGACTTTCTCTTCCCACCCAAGAGTCAGAGCTGGATGTGAATTTCTTTGAGAAATTTCTTTGAGATAAGGCTTGATTCTTATCTCTGCCATTCACATGCGAGGGAGGAACTCACAATATTGTGAGGTGCTTACCTGTTACCAGGTTTATAAACAATCCCAAACATGTTGACTCTGTCTCTGGAGGCCTCAACCCTGCCTAGTGCAGGTCCTGAAGCTCATGGCCTTAGTCCCACCCATTCACAGACTTGGCCCTTTGTCTGGGGCTCCTCCCCATTAGGAGGTGAGGTAAGATATGTATCCTGCTGCTGTCATTGTCATCTCTGTTTCCAGAAGACCTGGGCCAAGCCCAAGTACTGGCAGGTCTGTACGTTAGCTTGGAACCCTGCCTGGCTTGGCTTTTTGATTATGCTCCACTTCTAACACATGCAAACCTGGGTTCCTGGCTTGGTCTGTTTGTGCTGCTATAACAAAATACCTGGCCAGGCATGGTGGCTCATGCCTGTAATCCCAGGACTTTGGGAGGCTGAGGTGGGGGGATCACATGAAGTCAGGAGTTCGAGACCAGCCTGGCCAACATGGTGAAACCCTGTCTCTACTGAAAATACAAAAATTAGCTGGGCATGGTGGCGGGGACCTGTAATCCCAGCTGCTTGGGAGGTTGAGGGAGGAGAATCACTTGAACCCGGGAGGCAGAGGTTGCAGTGAGCCAAGATCGTGCCATTGCACTCCAGCCTGGGCAACAAGAGTGAAACTCCGTCTCAAAAAAAAAAAAAAAACCATAAAACACAACAACAACACACACACACACACACACACACACACACACTCACACCTCTTAGCCTGGGTGATTTATCAAGAACAGAAATTTATTTCTCATGGTTCTGGAAGCTAGAAGCCCAAGATCAAGGTGCCAGCAGGTTCAGTATCTGGTGAGGGCCTGGTCTCTTCCAAGATGGCACCTTGAATGCTGCATCCTCTGGAGGGGATCAATGCTGTCTCAAAAAATGCTGAATGCTGTGTTAAGGCTCATGTATAAAGGCCTTAGTCCCACTCATGAAAGAGGAGCCCTTATGACCAAATCACCATCTGAAGGCCCTACTCTTAATGCTGTTGCATTGGAGATTAAGTTTCGACATGAATTTTGGAGGGGACACAAATATTCAAACTATAGCAACCTCTGAGACCAACCCATTGGCTGGGACACTTGCTGGCCTAAACGAACGTGGTCCAACAGAAATGTAATGCGAGCCAGGCTTGTGGGCCCTGGGCCACACATGTAACTTTAATTTTTTTGGTAGCCTCATTAAAAAACGGAAAAAGGAACAGGTGAAATTAATTTTGGCGGTGATTGGGAGAAAATGGGGATATGGGTCAGAGGATACAAAGAGGCAGATATGTAGGATGAACAGTTCTAGAGATCTAATGCACCACATAAGGATGATAGGTAATAAAATTGCTCTGTATTTGGAAATTCTGCTAGATGAATAGATTTTAGCTGCTCTTGCCAGTAAAAAAGGATAACGATGTGAGCTGATGGATATGTTAATTTGCTTTACTATAGTGACCATTTACTTTATATATGTATCCCAATAACATCATGTTATATGCCACAAATATATACAATAAAATTTATTTAAACATAATTTTAATAATATATTTTAGGCCGGGCGCGGTGGCTCAAGCCTGTAATCCCAGCACTTTGGGAGGCCGAGACGGGCAGATCACGAGGTCAGGAGATCGAGACCATCCTGGCTAACACGGTGAAACCCTGTCTCTACTAAAAAATACAAAAAAACTAGCCGGGCGAGGTGGCGGGCGCCTGTAGTCCCAGCTACTCCGGAGGCTGAGGCAGGAGAATGGCCTAAACCCGGGAGGCGGAGCTTGCAGTGAGCTGAGATCCGGCCACTGCACTCCAGCCTGGGCGACAAAGCCAGACTCCGTGTCAAATAATAATAATAATAATAATATATTTTATTTAACCCAATATAACCAAAGTATTATCACTTCAATATGTAGGCAGTATAAGAAAGATTATTGAAATATTTGACTTTTTGTACACTAAGTCTTTCAAATCCAGTGGATTTTACACTTACTTCACATCTCAATGTGGAACCACATGTGACTAGCGGCTACCGTATTGGACAACGCAGGCCCTGACCCAACTCTACTTAATTTGGACATTGTCGTAACCTGGTCGTGAAGCTGCCATTCTCTGTGAGGGCACCTCTGATGGGAGGTTACTGTACCAGCCAAGACCCCTTCTTCCCTTGGAGACTGAAATCAGTCTGGAAAGAGCATTACTTATAGTTTACCATTGAATAGGCCATGTGCTAAGAATTCTACAAGCAGTATCTCTTTCTAACCGCAGAACAATTGGGAGGTTCTTTTATTACTTCTAAGGCATGGCATAAGAAGTTATGCAAATTGCCCAAGGTCAGAAAGTTGCTAAGGGGCAATACCAGAATTCCAAACCAGTTTTATCTGACTTTGGAGTCTGAGGTCTTCCCTACTGTCCTGCAGTCCCTCTCTTGCCACTTTGAACATTAGGATTTGGATGGCTGCTTGGAACCTGTCCCACTGCCAGGTCAGCCCCTCTCTCTCAGCCATGCCTATCCTTGTTTACTCACCTTTCTCAGTTGCCTCAGCAAGGACATCTCAGCAGGCCCTGCAGCTAAGTCTGCACTGGTTATGGTGGTGACAAGTCTCTGTAATACAGGGTCCTAAAAAACACAGATCTATGTGAATTCATGTAAGGCACACTTGCCTCTTCTCTGCTTAGAAAAGCTGGTGCCCTGTGTTTCTGGGAGGCTTATAGTTAACGAACACAGGAATATGGAATTAGAAAGCACACCCAAAGATGGTTGCTTGGCTAATGGAGACGTATTGCACGTCTCAGAAGTTTGTCTCAGGTCTCCAGGGACAGGGAGCCTCTCGTGTTAAACAGCTGGTTTAGCACATTGTCTGCCCTATGAGCGGGTGCAGTGGAAAGCTCTTATGATGAATCCTTAGGGACTGGAAGAATGTTTGCTAAGAGATGAATTTTTCGTGGTGAAAACACTCCCAGCTGATCTGGTTTTCTCCTGGCAGAAAAGAAGGGTTGGAGGGAGGTGTGTTGAAGACGCAGAGAGCTGTGGGTGCACTCACAGACCTTCGGAAGCCTTGTGGGCATTCGACGTGATGGGACCTTCAACTGTGTTCTAGCAGCATTTCTTCCACACGCCAGGAGAAAAACACAATCCCTGCTCTCAGCTATCTCACTGCAGACCTGGGGAAGCAGAAGTCTAGGACGATGTGAGGCTCTAAATGCAGGAAGTGTGCATTGAAACATCATGCATGACATCTGGGTCCAGATTGACTAGGAGCTATGTGTTCTTAGATGAGTCGTTGAACTCCAAGTCTCAGTTTTTCCCCCTGTAAAATTGGGATTTCACTTTACAGGAATTACTGGGTATGTAAAAGTGACTAGCATATCCCTGACTCACAGAAGACACTTAATGTATCCCAGTTTTTATTCCTTTCAAGAAAGTAACAAATGCTAAGCAGTAGTTAATAGAGGAAGGAGGGATGAGTTTGGACAAAGAAGAATCAGAAAAGGCTTTATGAAGGAGGTAGTTTGGGGACTTGACCTTGGCAAATGAAGAGTTAGAGAGAAAGGGTTTAGAAGCTATTGGTGGGTGTCTTGGGACAGAAGGGGTGAAGTCGTCCCTTGACAAGTAAACTCTTGGTCTGAGCATTCACCCATTCACTGTCTTCCTCGATTCTGAACTTTTTTGACTCTTCTGAGTCTGAATTAGGTCCCAATTCATGTGCTCCCATAGCCCCCTGTATTTCCTATCTGGCACTTGTTGAGTTTTGTTGAATGTGTGTGTGCTTGATTGAATAGTGTTGCCTCCAAATCCATGTCCAGTAGGAACCTCAGAATACTATCTTATTTGGAAATGATAGAGTTTTGCAGATAGAATTAGTTAAATGGAGTCATGTTGGATTAGAGGGGCCTTAAATCCAATAACTGGTATCCTTATAATAAGGCCCTAGGAAGACAGAGGTAGAGATTGAAGTGATACAGCTACAAAGAATGTAAAGGATTACTGGCACCCACCAGGAGCTAGCAAAAGGCAAGGAAAGATTATTTCCTACAGCCTTCAGAGGGAGTAACAGAGTGCACAGCCCTGCCAAAACCTTGTTTTGAAAGCAGGGTCCTCCAAAACTGTGGGACAATAAATTTCTATAGTTTTTAGCCATCCGGTTTGTGATAAGTTCTTATGGCGGCCCTAGCAAACCAATACAGTGGGAATATTTAATTTCTTCTCTCTGAGACTGAGAGTTTTCTTCATGTCGGCTCATTTAAACCAACACTCCCTGGTACTGTGGCCCAGTGAAATGTCTTGGAATTTGGACAACTCTTGGGATAGAACTGAAGTCATTAAAAGGAGAGAGAATTTCAATCTCCCTCATCTAGAGTCAGCATTTAACAGACAATATGACTTTATTATTAAGGATCAGGAATATATTAAGATAAAATTGTCTATAACAGAAAGAATAACTGTTGATCAATCCAAATGTCACTATTTTGGATACATAAATCAATTTTAATCTCATTTTTCATGAATATACAACAAATGGCATAAATCTGTTAGGTTGGGGATATTTTATAGTTAGTTACTCTTGGCAAGTGGACCAGGAAGGTAAATCGTTTCAAAACCATTTATAGGTGTCATCTGTGTGTGTCTGTGTATGTTTTTTACACTAAAAATCATGAGTGTGACATAAGTGTTTGTGTATATATGGCTAATAGGAACATTACTATATATTTGCTTTGAGTTTTTTTCTTATACCTAGGGCATGTCATATTTTGATGCCCCTTCTCCTGCCTCTGTTCATTTATTTTTAGTCAAATTGTTTTTGGTGTGATGAAATTGGGTGCTCTACATTGAGGAACAAAAATTATACTTATCACTGACATATTTTAAGAACAATGTTGACATTGCTCATTACATGATATCATTTCTTCTTAATGAAGATTAGTAGGTGAAAGTAAATTCTGACTTCAGCATCAGGGACAGATAAAACTCTTTAAAAAAATCTGATAATCTGATATAGTCAGTCTTACACTGTGGATATAGTGAATGGTCCAGTTTGTTATTCTTGCTTCCTTTTTAGCATTGGCTGCTGGGAAGCTCAGGATCAAATTTTAGAATCACTTTTCTTGTGATACATAGGATTTTCTGTCCTGTATTTGCGAAACTAACCCTATCTTTGAATCAACTGTCTATGTATCTTCTCCTAAGTGCTTCTGAGAGGATTTATTTTTAATTCAATTTATGGAACAATGTTATATTCATCTTCATAATTTACCTTAAGTACCTATTTGGAGCCAGGCGGAGTTGTAAACAGAATAATACTACAATTGTGTTCTTTAGCCTTTGGATGGAAGGAAAGGTAAGGATTTAACAATCAGTAGACTTGCCACAACTCACTTCATTTCCATGATTCTCAATGTCCTCAGTTGTAATATAGGGCTCACAGTAAATTCTATCTCAGAGAACTCTTGTGAAAAACGAAATGAGAAAATGGATATAACAGTGCTTTGTAATATTATTTGTAATAGTGAAAACAGGAGACATCCTTCCTTTTACACTAAAAATCATGAGTGTGACATACATAGTTTAAACATAAAGCAGTACTAAAGCCATAAATAAAATATGACAGCTCCTTGCCCCAACCCTTTCCATACCTATTCTACACCTCAGAGGGAGCTACTTCAAATTATTTAGCAGTCTCTTCTGACATTTTCCTTCAAATGTCTACATTTACAAATTACATATTAAATTTCTTTTTTTTTTTTTTTTTTTTTTTTTTTTTTTGAGACGGAGTCTTGCTCTGCCACCAAGGCTGGAGTGCAGTGGCCGGCTCTCAGCTCACTGCAAGCTCCGCCTCCCGGGTTCACGCCATTCTCCTGTCTCAGCCTCCCGAGTAGTTGGGACTACAGGCGCCCGCCTCGTCGCCCGGCTAGTTTTTTGTATTTTTTAGTAGAGACGGGGTTTCACCGTGTTAGCCAGGATGGTCTCGATCTCCTGACCTCGTGATCCGCCCGTCTCGGCCTCCCAAAGTGCTGGGATTACAGGCTTGAGCCACCGCGCCCGGCCAACTATTATGCTACTTGAGGATTTATATCTCTTATAAACCCATGTCTTCTTTTTTTCATCCTCCAGCCTCACAATACAATTATATAACATTTTCTGCCCAAAACTCTAGAAAGAATAACACTATCATGAATATTTAGTTTAGTGTCTAGCCAAGTATGATATAAACTTTTTCTCATTTAACTTTTTTTTTAATGTGGTTATTGCCTCATATTTTATTTATTCAATTTTCTGTTTACTTATTGCACTAACAATTTTCTAAACACACCAACAAATATGTCAAACAGATTAACCAGCAGTAATTCTTCCAAATGCCTAAATACATTAGATAAAACCTATCAATTGTATGTATTTTTTTCCATAGGGATTTCTTTCTTACAGTTTCTCTCTAGGCCTGGTGCACATCAAAAAATTCTATGTGTCATTCTCCAGTGTCAAAGCCTTTAATTCCTAAATCTTTTGACTTCCATTTTCTTGACACAGTTTTTCTTTTGCTGAGGTACATTTTTTTAGTAGTTTCTAGAGAAATTTGCTGAAGAAGTAAATATTTTTTGAGGCTTTCGATGTATAAAATTTTTTGCATTTTTCATTCTAATCTGAATAATTGAGCTTGATATAAAATTCTACCTTAAAAAAAGTTCTCTCCAAATTTTTAAGACCATGCTTCACTGACTAAAAATCCATGCAGATGCTGATCATTCAAATGCCTCTTACATCGGTTCCTTGTCTGTGGCCTGCAATTTGTTTCTGAAAGTTTCTGTATTTTTTTTTTTTTATCTCTGGTGTCTTAACTTTTTTCTTTTCTTTTCTTTTTTCTTTCTTTCTTTTTTTTTTGAGACAGAGTTTCACTCTTGTCACCCAGGCTGGAGTGCAAAGGCGTAATCTTGCCTCACCGCAACCTCCGCCTTCCAGGTTCAAGCGATTCTGCTGCCTCAGCCCCCCGAGTAGCTGAGATTACAGGCATGCACCACCACGCCCCGGCTAATTTTATATTTTTAGTAGAGACGGGGTTTCTCCATGTTGGTCAGGCTGGTCTCGAACTTCCGACCTCAGGTGGTCCATCTGCCTTTGCCTCCCAAAGTGCTGGGGTTATAGGTGTGAGCCACTGTGCCTGGCTTAAAATTTATGATAATTTGCATTTTGTGAATCTGTTGCAGTTTTGGTCCTAGGCCTACATGGGCCCTTTTAATGTTAAGATTTGTATTCTTTATTTCTCCGTTTCCTTTTTCTTGGTTCTCTTTTTCATTAACTATCATTATTGGGATGTTGCTTCCCCTGATTGATCTTCTTTCCCATCTTTGTGTCTTTTGTTTTGCTTTTGTGAGACGTTCTTTACTTCAATACTTCTAATGAACTTTTATTTAGACTAATATATTTTAAACACTTGAGTGTTTTCTCTTTTTCTCTATTTCCTTTCTATAGCACCAATTTCTTATTTTATGGATGTAATATCATTTCTTACCACTCTAAAGATATTAAATGTAAGGTTGTTTAAGAAAGAAAGAAAAAACCTTTCTTAAAC